>NC_065529.1:32091254-32156155 GCF_006386435.1 Epinephelus moara | reverse complement strand
ACGTCACATACCTGTGTGCTGCCAGGGCTTGGCTGGTATTTCTGGGCAGTCATGACACCGACGAAGACTTCTTGGACCTGGAGCCAGGCTTCTCGGTCGCCGGCCGGTAAGCCGTTATCATGCGGCGCCGTATTTGACAGGAATACGTATTTCTGTCTGTGTCTGTGACCCCGCGTTCAACCCACAACCGGTAGGATTCGCCTGCAAAAATAGAAGTCCTGCATATCTGTTGCGGAGGGCTCCAGAGCGCCGCAGCTGTAGCCGGAACGCAGCACAGCCACAGCCACTGGAAACCACACAGTCTATGGTGGAAACACACACATTGACTAGAATTGAATCCTATTGGCTCCGCTGCCGTGCCGGAGCGCAGACGCAACCAACACGCATTTGGTGGAAATAGGCTGTTAGTTTCTGCTGCACAACCAACACGCATTTGGTGGAAATAGGCTGTTAGTTTCTGCTGCAGCTTGGCTGCTCCCTGGTTTATCCAACCAGCATCAACCAGCTTCTGTTCCTCATCTCCACTGGTCAAGCTGGCGCTGATGTTTACATCCATTATCGTTGTCAGTAATGCCTGCTACGGAGCATCGATTCATCTAAGGATTCATGGCTGATTCGTATCGATTGAGGAGGCTGCTACCGACAGCCGTATCTCTCGCTTGTCAAACCGGATATCCGGTCGTATCGGTTAATCGTTCCCAACCCTAGTACATGTCAATAAATATTCTTTTCTCTCAGAATGAATTTCTCCTGACTGAATTAACATTTAACCAAAATCACAATCGTATCCTAACCTTAACCAAAGTGCTTTTGTTGCCTAAACCTAAGACAAGAGTCTGGACATAAACCCAAAGTTCTGCTGAGCAGGTCCTGTCCTGCGTACACTGGCCATCCTAGCAAACCCCCCTATTTCCACAGCCTACTCTGTACATGAATGAAGTTTTTCATTACCTGAAAAAACGTTGCCTCTGAACATAATCTAGGCAGTGACTGTGTTCGACAAGATTAAAAAAGCAGTTTTGTAACATACAAGCATAATTTGGGTTGACACGAGAAACAGCAAAGCACCTGCCTCGAACTCTTGCTACAAAGCTGAGGCAAGGTATTGTCTAAAATATCACTGTATGTTGTAGCATTAAGATTTCCCATCTTTGAATCTAAAGGTCTCATATCCAAAAACATACTTGATAATTTTATACATAAAGATTTTTTTATGACTAGGCAAACAGACAAACAAAGGAAACCCTGAGAGTACAGTCTGATCATGAGATCCATTCAGTAGCTGTTCAGAGACTTTCAATCACGTCACAAGTCGTTCATCAGCAGGTGGAGTTCACTCAGTTGTGTGAAATTATAGCAACTAAACTGATCTTGTGGTGAGACTGATTACTCAACTACTGTAACCAAGGTCAAGAATTACGTAAGTCGTAAAAAATCTGTATGTGTAAGAACAACCCTACACTGCTATATTTACATACATATAGAATGTTTTGCCAGACATACAGTTCATAGCACTAAATGAGCAAGTACCACTTTTTATGAAGAAGGACAAAAAAGTAACTCTTATTATTTCAGTTGTGTTATTTTGTTTGGATGAGGACAGTCGAACACATTCTCACTCCGACGTCGTCGCATATTGACATTTGGTCATGGACTTTCTACATCCAGTCATGACGTGCAAGGTACCCTGGGTGTGTTGGTTGTTGACGTTCTGGAACACCGTTCAAGTTCTGCCTGTTACATGCATTGTCTCAGGAAATGTACCATTTACATACAGTCTCTTTCTTCATCCCAATTTCGTTGTGCTGTGGTACACAAGTATGACTGTACAATGACAATAAAGATTTATCTTATCTAATCTTTCAAAGTAAACTCACTACGTTGGTAAAACACCATGAATTGATGGGGGGGGGGTTAGCTTTAGGAAAAAAGAACAGGGTTATGCAAACATCGGACTCACGGGTGAAAGTCCGTGTTTGTTTGACCCATCAGCCCACTCTACTTGGACTTTCATCACCTTAACTTTCGTTCATGTCCCGCCTTGTTTCCCCCTGATGCCATCGAGCACCATTAAACTATAACAGCGACTGAACAGCTTTTTTGTCAGTGTCTGATGTTGCAAGTCACTGCCCAAGTGTCGAATTTCGATGACTTCAGAGTGAGAATGAGTTGGACAGTCTTACTTCACTTCGTCTGTATGCATGAAACTATTTGTCAGGTGAATTTTTAGCTAAAGGAGTATGATAGTCAGAGCATATCTATGATTCAGTCTGATTCAGGTTGTCTGCCAGTGAGATACACACACGCGAGGACTCACATGCACTAACATGCACGTGCCATTGGACTGTTTACCACAAAAAAAGAACAGAGAAGCTCACATTAAAACATATACATAAGCTTAGGATGCTATTACTACACTAAATCTTGACATAGTAAGAAGTAGTTTGCTGCCATATTAATGCTCTGACTGTTGCATACAGGATCTTTAACAACTCAAATGCACTTACAAAATAAATTCACATTATACGTTCATAACAGTTCACTGCCTTGTTAAGATAAAAGAACAGAGAAAGGAAATGAGGAAGGAAAGTAGAAAGAAGAGATGGACTGTCTTCCTCGCTAAATGCACCGACAATAATCACTTCCTCTTCGCATATATGCAGACAAAGGAAATGTACAGTTCCTCTGTCCCCTCTTCATCACCAAGTCTTCAAACATCAATAAAATTTGTTACGATCATCCTTCATTTTACAACATTTGTCACAGCGCTCTGCCTAAACAGTAGAAAAACAGACACAGCAAATCATTTTTGTTTTTTGTTCACTTCCTTTTCCCCCTTCCTTTTCAAACATTACTGTAATGAATTGGCATGAATGACAAGAAGGCAGTGTAGTGAGAAGCCTTTTCCTTGTCTCCATTAGCAGGTCCTGTGTTTCCAGAGAGGCATCAAAGGGAGAGGAGCAGGAGAACGCAGGGGGGGAGGCACGCTGTAAGCTTCAAGCTGCACACAGAGATAAAGACCAGACATATCTGCGAGTGTGTGTGTGTGTGTGTGTGTGTGTGTGTGTGTGTGTGTGTGTGGGATTAGGCTGACTTTGACTGGCTCTGCTCCATTGTGACAGCAGCTCCTAAGAAGATGCACACTGCCACATGACGGACAGGGCTTGAAATTGCACAGATAATGTCTGCGTTCCTCTCTCTCTCTCTCTCTCTCTCTCTCTCTCTCTCTCTCTCTCTCTCTCTCTCTCTGTGTGTGTGTGTGTGTGTGTGTGTGCGTGTGTGCGTGTGTGTGTGTGTGTGATAATGTCTCTTAGCCTCAGGAAGCTTGAGCTCTACAAATTTGACTGGAAAAATATGCAGCATCTGTACTGAAGGTTATTGGCTCTTGAAACTGTGCAATTATGTACGTTTGATTGTCTAGCTGTGTGTCAGCTTGAGGAACAAAGTGTGTAAGAGAGAGTGTGTAAGACAGAGAGCATGCGTGACATGAGAAAAACCCTCATTTGATATTGTTATATGTATTTTTGCAAAGATGCTGTTAGGGAGGATTTTACACATCAAAGAATGTGTTTACAGGTCTTGAGGAGTGTATAAGCTGTATAAAGCCTTTTGTGGCTCCAGTCGGAGTCTGAAAAATAGCTTCACGTGATGTCACTTGAGTCAGTGTTGGTTGGATCTAACAAGTGATGAAGAAATAAATGAAAAAATGAAAGAAAAATAATCTGTGTGGAGTTAAGAAGAAGCAATCTTACCAGACCTCTGTAGCCCACTCCTCACCTCTGCTTGAGACGAGTGGCTCAAGGCTACATTAACTGCTACTAGCATAACACCCTGAATCTCAAAACCAAAAGTGGAGTCCCAAAACACTTGGCATTACACCCAGATGGGCGGGGTTTTAGAGGACACTTTAGGGAGCTCTGTGATCATGCTCTGAGTACATGTTCATACTTCCTATGATAGCCTGCGTTCACCTTTGTAAGAATGCGGAACAAAAATCCTGAATTATTATGGTTTGAAGAAAATGAGAAGTTGGACTGAGCAGCAAAGTATGAGCTAGTTTTACTCCTAAAGCTTGGGAATTTTGTAAAATTAGACACACAATATGAAATCAGTTCAAATGATGCATGTTGAGTGTGACGGTGTACAGAATATAGTGTTCTTGTTTACCTATAATTTTTTGGTCTCACACCCGTGTACATGGAAACTGACGGTCTGCTTTGTAAGCCCATTTGATGGCAGACTAAATTAATATCAGAATACAGACCCCCCATCTGCGTAGATTGTTGTTGTACATAATTTTGTCCATCGAAATGTCAGTTTAGCACTATTTAGTTGTACATGATGGTCAGATTAAGAATTTATCAGCAGTCAGGTAGATCTGTCAGTCTAGAAACCTTCAGGGAAGTCTAGTCACAGTTGCAGCCGTGCCAGCAAGGAGCAAAAATCTAGGTGTGTCTTTATAAATCAATGATTACAAAAAAAGATCTCCATTTGAAGTTACAGCTTGGCATGAGGTCTCTTGTAGGTTTAATCCATAGACTGTAAAAATAATGGACATAGCCACTTTAACGTCACCCACTGGTTTGTGGACTCCCGTTTTCAAGCCTTGAGTGTGGCTTTTCGGCTGTCACCATCATGATTTTTTTGGAGCCAGAAGCGACCATATTCAGACAAGAGGCTGGCGCTGTAGAGGAGCGAGAGTTGGATCTGACTGAAAAGCCGAGAACACTGTTGGCTGGCAGCCTGTCACTCAAAGCAGCCAGCCTTTAACTATGCATAACTTTAAGCCCAAATGAAAAGGAAACAGGTGAGTTGTATAAGAATTCACCCCCTGTACAGTTGTCATAAAGAGGGGATATAGCCATGAGACCAAACCTGTTTTTGTACCAGGCTGTAAATATGTTTGTTTCTGGTGTAAAGTTGGACATTTTAACATGAGGGTCTATGGGGATTGACTGGCTACTGGAGCTGGCCTCAAGTGGCCATTCAAAGAAATTAAGTTATTTTTGGCACTTTCTCTGTTGGCTTTATTTTTCAGTCCCAGAGGTTGCCACTTGGTTTCATTTCATTTATTTATACAGGAGATGAATTAAAAGTGACATTATGTGTTACGGTTAAAACTGACCTCCTTAGTCAAAAAAGTTCCTGTTATGCAACAAAAACACATTACATTACAGAATAAAAACAGAAACAATCAACAGGGGCAAAACAACAAAACATAGGCAGCTACGTAGACAATGCAGAGTAGCAGACTTGGAGTGAAGCGAGTAAAATGGGATATGGGATTTAAATCAGTAGTTGCAGGTATGTCCTTTCATCAGATAGTGTTTATTTGTGTGTTTGAAATGTGTAGTAGAGGTTATTGCTCTTATGTAGTACAGGATCTCTTAATCTTGGGGTTAAGGCAAATATCGGACTTTGCTAGCTTATCAAAAATGTGACGAGACGACCCAATGCCAGCCGAGGAAAACGTGCAACCGTAAGGCATGATACCAAGTCTACAGGTAGTCCCAAACTTCCTGTGGTTGAGTTGCCTTGTGGGTACTGTAGGCTCCAGGTTCTGACAAGGAAGAATGCATGTTTTAAAGCCATTCATTGTGAGTCATGCAGTCTAAGAGTATACTGCTTAATCTATGGAGTCCTCTTTTAAATTGTATCTTGAGTAAAAAGGTGAAAGAAGAAAAGAAAGACAAGAAACAGAAGTAGAAAGATAGAAAATACTGAAAGGGACAAAATGAGGGAGAAGAGAAACACTTTGAGGTGGAAAGAAATGTAAGAGAAGCAGACCAACAAAAGCCCAAATATTAATTCTTTAGACATAAAACCAGCCCGAATAAAACCTCCTCTTCTTGTTCTCTCAGCACCAGACATTACTTTGAGAGTTTTCCTCTGTGCTTTAGTTGGAATGACATAAGCTTGTTTCACCGGTCAGAGTTTTTAATGTTTGACTATAAACCCTCTGCTAAGTCCTGCCATGCCTGACCCTCCTCATTACCTTCATCACTAAATGAAATCAGCAGTGACACACACACACACACACACACTGTAATAATTCTGCAGCTGCCGGGAGGAACTGTGTGCTGATGCTTCTGTGCCTTTATTCCACTTACAGCACTTACCACTAATAAAGCGGGAGATTTTTCTAATTCATCAGGTTTAAGAGGTTACCAGTGAACAAGTGTCTTGTTTTTTGTAACATGTAATTAAAGTACTACAGCTGAGGGCCGTGTTTTAGGGTGTGTTTAAAACTTGCCATTCACAAATAAGGACAGTTTTATAGATAGTCAGTTTTTATCTCACACTGTCCTACGTCTGGGTGATCTAGAATCTTCTCCGTCCTCAAACTGAAACCTTATTTGGGCATAATCAGAATGTTCAAGGCAAACCTCACTACATGCGTCATCTGTAATGTATTATTCACCTACTATTATGTCTTTAGCTTTAGATAAAAGGAGACAAAACGTGCCTGGAAGACGCATAATGATTCTACGAACTGTCACTTTAACTTTTGCTTTCTCTATTCGATGTAAAGGTTACATGGTTATGCATTTGTCGAGAAAATTTAACGATCCCTCATCTTACGAAATGTACATACAAAATGTATTTTGTTCTTTCCTATTCTTAGGTATCAGTTTGAAAAACAAAACCATTAAAAAATCATTTGCAGTGTACAGAGAGCTTCTCATGCAGCAGCAGCAGCAGCGGCAGAGGCTATGTTGCCGGTTGAAAATCATTAACTCTGATATCTCCCTGTGTCATTTCCACTGTATCACAGTGTCATCATGCTCCCCCCCTCCAGAGGCTCATCATATGTGGCTTTATCAGTGGTGTTTGACATGCAGCGTACTACTGAGCTCAGAACTGCAGACTCTCCGCTTGAAAACACATTTCAGCCTTCCGGCAATTGCGTGACAGCGAACGAGAGACGGCGGCGGGCGAGTGCCATCAGCACCGCCAAATCAAGGAGTCTCTCTGCTTTGATGTGGACATGCACAACAGTATGATAATGATGAAAATAATAATAGAGAGTTGCTTTAAGATGGTTGTTTTGGACTAAACTGCGCAGTCATCTGCCAAAACAAAATTTGTTGTGCATATTGTCACTCTTGTACGATAAAAACTGCCCATTTTACCCACTAAATACTTAATAACATGCAAACTACTCTTTGTTATATCCTGTTGCACTGAATATTAACCTTCAAGATGTGATATGACTGCATTTATAATTTTTTTTGACATCGTACGAACCCACGTTGTTTTGTTTTATCTAACCTGAGGCACAGAGTCAGGAACAGTCCTGGGGACACTCACAGCTGTCCTGTCCAATAAAAACACCAAAGTAAAGATCTCTGAAGTCTCTGAAGGACATGGAAAGTATTTTTATAATTCCCCGGCACCCTCTCTACAGTGTGATAATGTTCAATGTGGAACTCAGGCAATATAAAAATGTATTTGAAGTCTATTTTGTGGGATTCAGCTGCAGCTAAGTTTGATCTATTTACATATATGTGGAGAAGATCTCGAAACACGAAACAATGATGCTGCTCGCCCTGCAGATGTGTTTGTGCATATGCTCTGTGAAACATATCTGCATATCTATGTAGAATCTGTAGGCGATGGGACAAGATTTTGTTTTCCATCTGTAGTCCGAGAAGTATTGAACACTCACATTAGATCTGCAGGTAAACAGTCACGTGGAGAGAGGAGGAACACACTGGCTGAAATGCAATCTTGGAACCCATCAGCTATCATCTTGCGAACATTTAAATTTTCTTTCATTTATCTCCATTCACATGCAGATATCTGTTTATAGACATCAGCTGAAATGGCCAGTGTATAGAAAAGGAAGTTGTGATATGGATATCCGTTAGCTACACCGGATCAGCCTGAGATGTTGGCCCTCGCCCCCAGAGGCTTTATCACCGTTGAACTGATAACCGATGGGGTCTGAGATTGCTTTGTGTGTAATCTTTGTGTGAGTATATGTGTGTGTGTGTGTGTGTGTGTGGCTCTGGAAGACAGTGTGTGAGCTATTAAGGCCCAGAAACTGTTAATGGGGCCTGCGGGGGCTCGGACATGTGTGTCTGCGGACAATGCATGAATGTGTGTACCAGCATGTATGCATGTTTGTCACGTGTGTGTGTGTGTGTGTGTGTGTGTGTGTGTGTGTGTGTGTGTGTGATAGGGCTTTTGTCTGTGTCCAGCGCAATGCATTATTCTTCATTAGAAACAGATGAGTGACTCTGTCTATTCCAGGACTGCCCCTGGGTTCAAGTCAATCCCCCACCCAGGCACCCACACACACAGACACACATGCAATGAATGCACACACACACACACACACACACACTCACACACACACACACACACACACTATGCACCGTGTCTGTCTTGGACAACGAGAACTGAGTCAGATGCTCAGGAGAAATTTGCATTTTGGAGTTGTATCACGGCCAATATGACAGATTCATCTCTGCATATGAATACAGACACAACATAGAGAGGTACATCAACATTTCAGTGAACTCCTTTCTTATATTATGTAACATTAATGAATAACAGAGGGAATAAAAATTCAACTTTGTCAGAATAGGAAACGTCTTGTGTTAAAAATGGTCATAAACAAAGTGCTGTGTGTTTCTTCATGTGAAGTGATTTGAAATGAGAAGTTCTATCAGTAATCTCTGTAAACAGATTTTGCATATAAATATCTGACAAAATATACAAGATAAGAAGTATTTTCAAGGAGCAAAAGCAGTGCCAGTGCCTAATAGAGTACAAATTTAAATTACCACATGTAAAAGAGCTCAAAAACATATGGATTAAACTTGCCATATATCAAATAGGAGTTGAAACGATTGGTAGATTAATCAATTTGTCAGTCCATAGCATATTAATCCGCAACTATGTTGATAACCAGTGTTGGGGAGTAACTAGATACGTGCAACAGAGTTATGTAATTAAATTACAGACGTTCTCTAATGATATGTTGTCCAAATTGTACTGACCAATCAAGTTTGAGGGGCAGGTTAACAGTCTGTGTGGTTGGCTGAGGAAGCAGAACGCATCGGCCAATATGCAATCTCACAACCCACTGGCTATCATCTGACATGATCTGGCTTTTTATTACCTTTTTGTTTTTAATTTATCTGCATTCATTTGCACATATCTGTTGAGCGAGATTAGCCAAAATGGCTGGTGCACGAAAGAGGAAGACTTGGCCCAGATATTTACTTGCTACACCAGATTTCCTAAAACAGTGGTTCCCAACTGGTCCAGCCATGGGGTCTAAATTTCTCCTGAGTCATTAGTTCAAGGTCCACACAGTTTATTACATTCAGTGTCATACTTGCGTTTGGCCATGATGTTGAGCTAGATTACTGTCTCTGTTATGTGTCAGTTCGTTAGTCAGTCACTCTACAGCAGGAAACTGCACTTCAAAGTAAAAGCTCTGTGCTGGAAATTTACTGTATTTAAAATAAAGTGTGTTTTTTACAAACTTGACATGTTCGTGACTCACTTGTGGTCCATTCAGAATGGACCCCCGGCAGACTCTTAGACTACGACCCACCAGTTGGGAACCACAGTCCTAAAATGTTGGCCCTCGCCCGCAGAGGCTTATTGTTGTCAAATCGACCGCTGATGGGCTCTGAAATTGTCCTGTGGGTAATTAAAGATTGAACATTATTTTGTCTTTTGATCATATTAAGATGTAACTTTAAAGGTATACAATGCAGGATTGTCAGTTACTGTTTGTAATCACCAGCAAAAGTGCAAGTAAAAGACAACCCCAGATTCACTCTCGTTTGGGGTTTCATCTTGCTACGTTTTTGGCACTGTGTCTCTTGGCAACCTGGTCTCACTCTGAAGTCCTCGAAATCTGGAAGCTTGGGCAGTGACTTGCTACCCTGGAAATACAGAGTTCTTGCTAGAGCACAATTTGAATTTGCTCAGCGAGTCACTCTGGCAATCAGTAATGATGCTCATTACCTATGCCCATGAAACCGAGCTGCACCAATCACATCAGTGTATCTGATATAGGCGGGCCAGAGGCGAGCTAAACAGATGACGACAGCGCTGCGACGACAAAGTCCGGAATCAGTAAACATTGCAAGATGACCACGGATGAACACCAGTTGTTTGAAGCCGCTTTGGCCGCTACAATGAACGAGTTAGACTTGGTTTTTCTCTAAAAGAGGAACAGAAGACAGCGCTCGAATCTTTCCTTTGCAAGAAGGACGTTTTTGCTGTTTTGCCGACCGGATACAGCAAGAGTCTAATCTACCAGTTAGCTCCGCTGGTAGCTAAGCTCTGGATACGTCACCCCGTGTACTGTTCTGATTGGTCATAGTGTTATCCAATAGCGTGCAGTGATATTTTCAAATGCATGCTTGGTGCCGCCCCTTGAGTTGGGCCATTTGCATTCCTCATAGCCAGACCCTAAATCTTTCTAGATTTGGGTTTGGATTTCCAGGCTTGTGACTTGCACCGTCACACACTGACGAAAAAAGCTGTCCTTCAACGTTGGCATGATACACAGCTGGTAGCTGTTATAGTCTAATGGTGCTCGGCGGTGTCAGGAGGAAACGCGGCAAGACAAGAATGAAAGTTAAGGCGGTTAAAGTCTGAGTAGGGTGCATGGGTCCAACAAACACCGACTTTCACCTGAGAGAGCGATGTTCGTGTCCCATTAGACTATAAAGCTAAACCCTGTTCTTTTTTCCTAAACCCAACCATGTGCGTTAGTTGTTAGAGGAAAAAAAAAATCAATTTGTGTTGTTGTACTGATGTAGTGCTTTTATTTTGAAAGAGACTGTATGTAAACAGTAAATTTCCTGTGAAAAGAGAAGTGTATTTTGAGAGAAGACAATGCATGTAACAGGCAGAACTTGACACAGCAACTCAGAACATCAACAACCAACGCACCCAGGGTACCTTGCACGTCGTATCTGGACGTGGAAGGTCTTTGACCAATCGTCGCTATGTGACGAGGTCGTAGTGAGAATGTGTTGCTCTTGGATGCGTGCTGCTTACAGCTGGCACCTGGTCACTACCTGTTTATAAAGCCCTCACCTCACCTGAGCACTGTGGGCGTACACACTCATAAACGTCCTGAAAATACAAGTAAATAAGAAAATACTGTGAGAGTTTCTGAGAAAAATACACCACCACACACTTCTAGTGGGTCATAAGTGACGACTGAGAAGGATTACTCCTGCATGAGCTTATACATTGTTTTTTAAGGAAAATCCTGCACAGTATATCTTTAAAGACCCTCATCACATTTGAGTCTTAAAGACAAATCACCTTAAAAATGTGCCTCTGGCCAAAAATATTGATGTGAACTGCACCCTGTGCACTTTTGCAATAACTTATTTACTCACAATCCAGAATATCACATTCACACTATCTAAAATATAAATAACTCCTTATTTGGGAGCTCATGTGCTGAAATACCTTAAGACGGCAGTCAGCCAGTTGCCATTCAGACCAAGTTTTTCTGAGATATAACTGGAGGAATATAAATTGAATTTTCAGTATGGATAGACTTGCATGATGAGCCTCTCTGCTATCTATCAGGCGGCTTTGACTGAATATTGCCTACCTCCACATTGCCAGCTACTCGGTGGGATGGAATTATCCAGTATGCTAACACCTCACTATTTCTGCTTACTCAGGACGGATAAAGCTTTTGCATTTGTTTGTGTTTGTTTGTGTGTTTTTTTCCCTCAACATTGAGAAATTTCTCAACTGTAAAAATTAATTTCCAACTCATCAGTGTTCAGCGTAATATCTTGTGCAAAGATGGGAGAAAATGAGACTGCATGTGTGTGTAATTCTTTAAAACAGCTAATTATTAGAATCAAACAAAAACAACACAACCAGTTAACAATGAATCCAGCCGTGTGTTAAAGTCTGAACATGCATTAACAACAGGATTCCTCCACATAAAGACTTCATAGCCTCCACTACATTGTAAAATTAGCACCAGTGTGGAGAGAAAGACAGACGGACAGAAAAACAGAGACAGAGAGACTGTATGGAGAGAGCAGATTACATAAGTCCTTCACCTCACATGCCTGACTATGTGACTGCAAAATGCCCAAGAGACTGAGGGATGGAGGAAGGCAGCGAGAGGAGAGGAGAGGAGAGGAGAGGAGAGGAGAGGAGAGGAAGGGGGGAGCGGAGTAAATTGGAGAAAATTAAATGGAAGAGGGGAGAGAAGAGGGATTTGAGCGAGAGAGACGGGGTGAGCGGGAGGGAGAAAGAGAGAGAGGGAGAGGGAGGCTGATGAGAGGTTTATAAAAAGGAAAGTGAAGATGATGTAGAGGGCGTATGAAGTGGGCCTCTGTCATTCTAGTTAATGCCAGTCGCCTCGCCTCAACGATGGCAAAAAGACTGCCGCCAAAGAGGGCTCCGATATGCAGCCTGACAAAAGCACTTATCAGATCCAGCACGGCTTGAAAAGTGCTGATGTGCAGACAAAATGTTGAAATCAAGTCAACTGGAAGGCAGATTGATGACCTTATTCAAATTGTCTGGCTGATGCAATGTGTCAGAGAACATGTTTTGCAGTCATTTTTTTACTCCTTTTGGAAACTGCTGCATTTATCCTTCACATTTTAATAAAAGACAATTTAAATGATGAAATATAGTCTCTGCTTCCTTTTATGTTCTGAAGTGTTCTTGTGCTGAAGATAAACGTGTCATCAAAATAACATGACTAACTCCTCAAATTACATGTTAACGTAGCTCCTTTTTTGAAGAGATTTGGTTCATGCTGCACAGCGACACAGCCGCTGTTACAAATCCAAATCACCGGAGCTGTGGAGGATTAAGTGTGTTGCTCAAGGACACTTCAGAAGGACAGATGCTTTTTCCAGTTCCTCTGCTTGAAAGGCGAGCTCCCCACCACCAAGTACATTTACTCAAGTGCTGTACTTAAATACAAATCTGAGGTGCTTGTACTTGAGCATTTTCATTTCAGTTCATTTCAGTAGAACTTTATTTATCCTGAAGGAAATTCTTGTGCCTGAGAAAGCTTCACATCACAGCAACACTGAGTACAGTAATCACAATTTAATGTTCACAACCAGTAACAACCAGACAACCAGTGGGTTCCCCGGGTCAGGGTCACTCACTGGGCCTAGTTCCAGACACAATAGTAGGAGCAAAAGCAGAACCAATGCCTGATAGAGTAACAAAGGGAGTAACATAGGTACAAGAGTTACTAAAAAATAGCTAAAATGGTGGCCACACCTGATAATCAATGTTGTACTGATTTTTTTATAACAATGAGATGAAATATTTCAAATGATTTGCGAAAAAATGACATTGCACCTCACTGACAAGTGATTATGATACTGAAAAGTAATGTTGCACATGATGAGAACATTTTTATTGACACTTTATATTCATACGTACAGCCAGAGGGAAATACTGTACTTTTTACTACTACTACTACTACAATTATTACAATCGCACTTGTGATTACTTTACAAATTGAAATTACCACATACAAAAGAGCTCAAAAAGTATGCATTTTGATAGATTAAACTTGCCAAAATTAAACCAAATTAGATTTTAAATGATTAGTCGATTAAATAATTTGTCAGTCCATAGAATATTAATCTGCAGTGATGTTGATTGTATGTCATTATATTAAAGTTACTAATAAAAATATGGATTTTCTTCAGAATTTATTCTTTTTGGTAAAAAGCTTTCATGTAGAACATTCATTCTGTTTATTTGCATCTTTTGCAGGAAGGCCTTCTTTTGGCATATACCCTGACAGCAAAGCTACTGGGACAAATTTGAGTGCAGCACTTGTGTTTTTAGTTTCTTGCCCAGTTTAAAGGTCCAGCGTGTGGGATTTAGTGGCATCTAGTGTTGAGGTTGAAGAAATGATACTTCTCCTGTGTGCCAAGCTTGTAGGAAAACTATAGTGGCTGACTCGAAAACATGATGGCTTATAGAGCCAGTGTTTTATCAGTCCATTCTGGGCTAGAACAACATGGCGGACTGTGGAAGAGGACAATAGAGTGTGCCAGGGCTGACGTCAAAACCCAGAAGTTTAGCATCTCTTCTAGCATTAGAAGAGAAAGTGAATGTGATTTTTGCATTGCGTTTTGGATTATGTCAGAAAATAAGCTCTGTGGCTAACACAAGTTTATGATACTTACAGGTTTTGTTCAGCGAGATAATCTTCACATATGAACACCTTTCATACCGCATTTGAAGCTTAAATGCGATCGCCAGAAGTAAAAAGCTAACGTTAGGCTTTAACGGACTACATGACTACTCCACGGTCGCATGACTCTTGACGTCACCGCCACTAAGCTTTCAACTGATTTCGGCCGCTTTATTTTAAAAACATTGTATAATGGGGAAATCGGACTGTTTAAGCTAAATAAGAAGCTGTAATGGCGGACTGCCAGCACTCTCGCCTGTTCGGGGGTGATGACGTTTAATGTCCCCGACAGGGTTTGTAGTCGTATTGAGCAACTTGTTAGCAACCGCCTTTTTTACGACACGTAAAAGCTTCAAAATTCACAAGTAGGGTATTTACTGACGTGTTTTATGTCGTAGAACAAAACCTGAAACTCGCTTAAGCTTTTGTTAACCACAGACCTTATTTGAGACATTTTACCAAAATCCCATTCAAAAAACGAGACTTTTAGACGAGAGAACCGGAAGTGCTAAAAGCGCTAACGGAGTTCCGGGTTTACTGGCACACTCTATACCTATTCTGCCAAAAGATGTCCCTAAATCCTACACAATAAACCCTTAAAACATTTGTTAGAAAAGTAATCAAAAAGTATCCAATGTAATAGGTTACATTACTTTGCTAATAAAAGTAGTTACATTATTTTATACATCTTTGATGGGAGATCACGCCCTTGCAGTCGCTGCATGTTTCAAATGGCCTTTGGTTTCTCTAAGTAGTTTTAATATTTTAGTATTTTTTAAATCTTTTTATGTATGTAATTGTTCTTACCGGTGTTATTCTGTTTTATATTTGTGTACATGTTATATTGCTATATAACTGTGTGTCATTCTTTGCACTTTGGTCAACTACGTTCCAAATATTGAGGGCAACATATTGCCTGCACTCCCACCCCAAAATTCTACACCTGTGCCTAAGCAACAATTTTGATGAAGGATTTGTAATGGAGTATCTTTCAGTGTGTGCTTTTTAGGGCCATCCTGAATAACAAGTTTTGGGGCTTTGAAGCTTCAGGGAGAATTACCTTCGACACATCAGTGATTGTGTTCATTATTCATAAACTTTGCTATTACTATAATTATGAGTCTGATGAGAGATGAAAACAAAAACAGGCTTTTCATTGAAGCAAAAACAGCTACAAAATATGCATTAATAAATTACAGCCATACCCCATAAAACAAATTTGCTCATATGTAGGCCTATAAATAAATAAATAAATAGACTGTGGTGTGTGTTGAATAATGATGGATATATATATATATATATATATATATATATATATATATATAGCATTCAAATACCCATTTGGATGTTGATTACTGTGACTACTGTAAAAGCTTTGAATCTTTGAAGCAGAGAGGATCTGAATACGTCCTCCATCACTGTGTCTTTCTGCTTTGTCACTGTTATTAGGTTTGGTTGCACACTGGCTGAAACAACCTGACATGTGTCACCCAATCTGTGATTTGAACGAAATTAAGAGAAAGAATATGCAAGAACATCACAAACAAAGTGACAGAATTGGACAGGAAGGAGCAGCTGCAGTGAAAGAAGCAAGGAGGTGTCAAAATTGGCAAAAGAAGAGAGAAGAAGGGAAACGGCCGGAGGGAAGATGAGGAGGAGTGAAAGATGGGGAAAGGCTGGGAACAGGAGGATGGAGGAAATTAAGGTCGACTTCACCTTCTGAAGCATATATTGTAAAATAAAAAGGACCTCCCAGTGTCTCAGTGAAATGATTGGCAGCGTGGAGTCACTTCTGTTATTAGGATCCACCTTCCTGCTCAGAGTGAAGAGTTGACATTTGATGAGTCTGTTTAAAGTGGCTGAACAAAAGGGTTACAGAGTCAACTCCCGGCGCTAACAGGAGAGCAAATCCCCACATGTGAGGGGAGATTAGCTGCAGATTTTCTCCGTTTATTATTTCCAGAGACACTGATCTACTGGCGAGTGTGATTGATCGTGGAGATTATCTGAATGGTTCTTGAGTTTACAAAGGATTTTCTGAAGGTTGTGCTGATTCCAGGAACGAACGGGAGCTTTGATTTCTTTTGTGAGCTTGTAATTGCCCCAGATATTGCCACATTCAAGATGATTGCCACATTGCCAGGCCTCTTTTAGGGAGTATTTCAGCAGGTACAGAGCTGAGCAGCAGATGTCGCTGTTGGCCTACAAAAAGCAGTCATGGTTGCATGGCTTTTCAAGTGGAGCCACAAAAGAGAAATAAATTGATGTTGCTTTTTGTCCAATAAAAAAACAAACTTAAAGCATGTTGATGATCACAATAAATTGTTAAATACCATAACTGTGGCTTAAGTGGAACATAGATATTCAGTTATAGCACAAACAATAAAAGTGATGTCTGTGACCAGTGACTGACGTCCATTAGAAACATCTGGCTGTTATGCGAAAGGTATAATTACCCCCCCACACACAACAATGTACTGTAACTGCTCTGTTTCTTTCCTCACACTCTGTAATTACAGGCCATTACGGGCTTCCATAGTACAGATTGACCTTAATGAAATTAGGGGGACCTCTGACGCACTTATTCACACACACATTCTCACGCACATGTCCACTGTGTAGCTCATGGACACTAAAATCAGGTGTGCACACACACACAGAAAAGAAATCAGATTACTAACACACAGCTGTGGAGCAGGGATAGAAAACCTCGCAGAGCACATTCATATCACAGTCTGTCGCTTTGAATCTTCATTTATGCACAGTCTGGATCATGGTGACGACATTTTACACAGATGTTGTATGAATTATAGATTATAAATATAGATTAAGTCATATAAAATCCTGGGTGGCTCGTTTATCCCACAGCGACCCTGCTGTTGTTTTCATCCTCGAAGGAACTTAGTAATTTTTTATCTTTATTTAGAAGAGAAATGAGCATTCAGGCTGTTTGTAAACAATGGTTGGCTTCCTGTTTTCATGAACACATTCAAGCCAGTTTTTGGCCATGGAGCAGCTCTGCTCGACCACCTTGATGGTGTTTGTTGAAAAGGGGATTTTCCCAAAGGGATAAAGTCCAAATGTTGAGGTCACATGGACACTTCTGTCAACACCTACTGTTCCTTTCTTGACAAAATTTTCAATTTGGGCTTCTATTTTCTGCTCGTCTTATCCTCTCCTCAGAGTGCGCACGCACGCACACACACACACACACACACACACACACACACACACACTCCTGCTCCCTTTCTTCAAACCTTCCTTCCCCTTTTCATCTCATCCTTCATTTTTCCCTCTCACTGTTGCCCTCCCTCCCTTCCTTCCTTCCTTCCTTTCTTTCTTTTCATCACCTCTTTACCCGCAGCTTTTCCTGAAGGGGAGAGCAGGAATGGTGATAACACTTTATCCATTTTACCCAGTAATCGAAATCAATTTGGTTAGTGCATCCACTGTTTCGCGTAGCAAGGCTGATATAAACATTAAGAATCCATTGTTACAGGCCTTGTTTTCTGTGACACATTCTCTTCACCGTATATTCATGTAAGCAGTTCACACTTTACATTTTATGCACAACAGTGACACAACGCCTCGATTTCAGGACAGGTCTGCGGCTGTCTGACGACAGACTCGCAGCTGCTGCTGTGCTGGTGACATGTTGCTCTTGCTGCACAGCCTGTAGAAAAGATGTTAGTCTGAGTGCTTAGCTCTTCTCCAGCTGAAGTTGTGCAGAGTGATGTTGAGGGTTTGTTATGGTCACCAAACTCCAGACAACTTCAGTAAAGTGCAACAAAACAAGCAGGAGAGTGACGAAGGAGATGTCAATGAAGCGCAGCCTGAACACGCCCACACGGTCCCTGAGGAGAGGTCTACCCTGCCCACTATATTCATAAAAATATCACTCAGTATACCTATATGTTTTATATGTATTATATAATATATATATTTCATTTTATTTCTTTCATCACTTGGTGGCACGGTGGTGTCATCAGCACCACAGCAAGACAGCTCCATGCTCAACCTGCCGGCCCACTCAGGCCCCTCAGTGTGGAGTTTGCATGTTCTTCCTGAGTTAGCGTGGGTTTTCTTCCTCGCACAGTCTGAAGACATGCAGGTTAGGTTAACTGGTGACTCTAATGTGAGTGTGAATGGTTGTGTGTCAGCTCTGTGATAGTCTGGCGGCCTGTCCAGGGTGTACCCTGCCTCCTGCTCAGTGTCAGCTGGGATCAGCTCCAGCCGCCCTGCGACCCTTACAGTACGAGGATTAGCAGTCACAGAATATGGATATCTTATACTGTAAATGAGCCAGTGAGAGCCAACAGGCTCATTTTCAGCTGTTGTCACTTGACCAGATGTTGAATTAGCCATGAAAACAACAATAAAACACACATCATGTAAACTTAAAACAGACGAAAGCAGCCAAAAGCATGAAACAGGTGAACAAGATAAAAAGCGGAGATAGTCAAAATACAAAAAAAAATTTGAGCAGACAATCAACATAAGCACCTAAAATGTGACATCATATAATCATGTGCCAACAGAAGACAAGGTATAACTAACAAAGTGAGCACAGGAATGATAACATGACCTTTAGGAAGTATGTAACACAATAATGTCGGCTGAAATGTTCCCTTACCAGTGTTTTGATGCTCTCAACCTCATCTTCAGCCAATAGAAGTGGTTTAGGTCGCTATATGACCTATAAGTGGTTAAAAAAAACAGGTTTTAGTAATTGTTCATTTGAAAACAACCTGTTGCTGCCTGTTTGGTTTACTTGACAAATGACAGCTTGCACCCCAGCCAACATTTGTATGTGGGGCCCATGTAGGTAGTAAATGGGCTGACATATGGGTCCTATATGGGACTGCTCATGGGTTCCATATTGGCCCCATGCCAATTGCCCACATCATTGGTTTGCCCAGTGGGCCCCAGATAAGATGCCCATTTTGGGCCCATACCCACATTGGCACCCAGGTAGCCCAAGCATAACCATGTGGGGCCCACTGGGGCAAACCAACGATGTGGGCAATTGGCATGGGGCCAATATGGAACCCATGAGCAGTCCCATATAAGACCCATATGTCAGCCCATTTACTACCCACATGGGCCCCACATACAAATGCTGGCTGGGACAGTTCGATTTCAGTTGATTGTGGAAACTGTTTTTAAAAATTAAAGACAAAAACTATGAAAAAAATATAACATAATATATGTGTGTTGATATAAAGATTCTGCCACATATTACTTGAACCAATCAACTCATGTGAACATTGTGACAACATAAAGGCTGTTTTCACAGGACTCAGAGCAGTGACTCAGCATTTTTTGCGCATATGTGAACATTCCAAGCGAACTCAGATCCCTCTGAAGCAAACCGAACTCAGACCAGCTCCCAATGTGGTCTGAGTTCGGTTTGCTTCAAGTCCACAATGTGGTTCACTTAACCTGTGCCTTGTGAACGCAAAGCACTCAGGGTTTACTTTGCTCTGAAATCATTCTATTTGGGCAATCCCAAAATTGTTTAGATAGCTATGATAGTGCCATTGGTTCACTAGCATCCTATTGTCACTCTGCTGTGAAGAACCTTGGTGTGATTTTTGATTCTGCCTTTAAACTGGATAAACAGATTAGTTCAGTTGTTAAGACAAGCTTCTTTCAATTGAGACTCCTGAGTAAGGTGAAGGCCTACCTCCCTCCACATGACTTTGAGAGAGTAATTCATGCCTTCATCTCTTCGCATTCAGATTATTGTAATTCTTTGTATGTTGGACTCGACCAGTCATCACTGTGCCATTTGCAGGCGGTTCAAAATGCAGCAGCCTGCCTGTTAACAGGAAAGAAATGGTGTGATCACATCACACCTGTACTGGCCTCCTTACACTGGCTTCCAGTCCATTTCAGGATCCAGTTTAAAATTGTAATGCTTGTTTTTAAGAGTCTTAATGGCCTGGCGCCATCATATTTGACTGAGCTTTTACAGCCTCACACCCCAATTAGAGCGTTGAGGTCTACAAATCTATTACTGCTGGAGGTTCTGAGCTCCAGGCTCAATGGCGATAGAGCCTTCTCAGTGGCAGGTCCTAACCTTTGGAACAGCCTAAGAGCTGCCCAAACTCTGGAGCATTTTAAATCCCTTTTGAAAACACATTTCTTCTCTCTGGCCTTCGGCACTCCTTAATTATCATCTTTTATTGTTCACTGTATAATGTTGTATTGTTTATTTAAATAGGCCTATGGGGTTTTTTTTATTATTTATCCTCGCCTGTTCAGCACTTTGGTCAGCTGAGGTTGTTTTTAAATGTGCTATATAAATAAATTTGAGTTGAGTTGAGTTTGCCATTTTATTTAGCCCACTTGATCACATGCTGTTGCACTGTTGCCTGAAAAAACAGACAAAACCATGTCGGCCTGTAACGCTTGCAAGGATGCAGGACGAGGAGCAGCTTGGTCCATGGAAGATACTGCATGTCTCCAGATGTGGAATGTAGATTACATCAAATGGCAACAGTCTGCAGCACAGACACACTAAGGTTTTCCTCAATTTCAAGTTCATCTGAAAGCGATGGGCTTCATAACTGCACTGCAGTGCTGTGTCAGAGTAGACAAAATAAAACTACATCAATACATATTATATATATACTGTGGTGTGAACAGAAATGGGACTGAGGCCCCATCAGAGCTGAAGCTAACCAGAAAGGGTTAGAACTGACCATGCGAGTCCGTTTCTGTTGGTCCACTTTTTGGTGCACTTTAAGAGGACTGAGTTTGGTTTGTTTAAAAAGGACTATATGTGAAAACACCCTTAAACTCTTATGACGCTCACTGTGCTTAAGTATTCTTCTTTTACTGTACATGATGTCTGAGATACTGAGCGTGGATCCAATTTCTAACATTTCCACACCTCATCTAAAAGCGTTCTGTCTTCTAGTTTTCACCACAGAGTTATTACACATTTGTCACTATCAGGCAAAGCTCAGTAAAACCAGTCATTTGTTATCTCAGGATAATGGGAAAATTAAGTCTGATGTCAAACTAACAGGCGAAGACAGAATTATGACAAATCGCAGCTGCCTGCAGCTTCCTCACTGCTCTGCATCATTTGCTTTGTGAATACTACTTAATGGTTTTTGCACTTTTCAAAAACCTGAAGAAAATGTGGCTAAGGCTAAAAGTCTCATAAAATCTTAAATGTATGAAGGCATCTTCTTTAGGTGTGTAATGATGGACTTATTCTAATAATGACCCTGTTTTAATAAAGGTTTGTTTAGATATTTTCAGAACTATGGTGGCATTAAATCCAGTAAACACAGCCACACCCTCGTTAGGCCAAAGCTTTTTTATTTTCCAACGTCTGTATTTCTTGACCTACTGCTTGCTTACAGAAATTGTGTCATAGTTCACAAACCCAGCTGGAAGACGTGTGAACTTGGATATTTCCACTGATGACACAATTAGATAATCTTTTTTAAATCTTTAAAGGGACAGTTTGGATATTTTGAAGTGGTGTTGTATGAGGTATTTAACCATAGTATTTAACTATAGTAAATGGTGGTCCGTTTGGAGAAGCAGACTGGACTAATGTACTGCTGTGGACGAGGGCAGCAGACTATTCCTTTAAGTGTGCATCTCCTGACACTTTATCATAAATATATACTTTCAACAAAAATAGTTTTCTGACCTTGTGAACTTTCCCCTACAGTCGCCATGCTGCCATCAGGTTGCACACATCCAAATCTCCTTTGGCCAAGTAGTCATTTCACATTGCGTCAAAGCCCAAATGAATCCCAGACTAATTCCCAGAATCAGCACATCAGCAGCGTCATTAGGAGCCTCATCTCCCCACCGCTGTGAGATGTGCTGAATGTTATCAAACACGCTTGATATTTTGTCAGAGCTCTCCCTGAAATGAAACCCGATGCCCTCAAGAGTGCATATTCAGAAAATCTCAGTTTACAGTTGGAAAATGTCACATCAGTTCAAACATCCTCTGATGGGCCAACTGTTTAGCATCTGTTAGGACATGCTGACTGTGAAATAACACTCACAGTGTGTTTGTATTGTTCGAGGAGCAACCTGACACTTTAGGTTTTTTTGAAAACTGCAGTGTGAGGTGTTAGATATTTTAGAGATGTTAGTTATAAAAATGGATTTTTTATTCAAGTGAAGTCCTTTACAACAAAAATAGGCTAAAGAGACTGTAAACAAGTGATTTACTGTATGTGCAAAACAAGTGCTACAGTATGACAGTTTCTGGGTCAGTGACGGTTGTAATAAAACTTTAAAACAAGACGCAATAAAACCATTGCAACATTTACAACCCTCCCTCTATCCAAACTTTCACTTTATCCAGAGCTACTGGTTTGACTCTGCTGCTGATATTTTTGTGGCAGGCTACCTTCTTGGATACTTTCCATGCACCTGATTCATACGCTACAAAATATCACTTTATTTTACAGATATACTTTGCCGATTTTCAACCAGCTTTGTGTCATTGCATTGTGGGTCGTATGTGTAAATAAAGTGTGGCAAACTTCACTCCATCTGGGGCGTTGGTGGCTTAGTGGATAGAGCAGGCGCCCCATGTATAAGGCTGTTGCCGCAGCGGCCCGGGTTCAACTCCAGCCTGTGGCCCTTTTCTGCATGTCACTCCCTCTCTTTCTTCTTCCCCCTTCACACTTGACTGTCCTATCAATTAAAGGCAAAAATGCCCTAAAAAATATCTTTAAAAAAAACAAAACTTCCCTCCATCTTACAGCACCCAGATCTCCCTGCTCATCCCTTAGCTCAAATCCTATCTGGTGGATTTTCGGTGGCTCCAGGGCTGTTGCTGGAGCTACAGTTTGTACTTCAGCATTTTTGTACGCCCAAACTCCAGTCAGTCTGTAAAACAAGGCAGTGTTGCACAAATATAAACCAAGATTGTGTTACTGTATTGCCTATTTCTCTCCTAAAATGTCTTCAGAAACATATTAGTGCACTGTTTGGCTGTAATATGAGAATTTGTGCCATACCGTTTTCTGTATTGTAAAAAGGAGGCTGAAAAAACTGAGATCAAACAGTAAAACTGAGCAGTGCTGATCAAATATGAACCAATATTCTATTACTACATTGCCTATCTTTCAGAAACATATTTTATCTTAACTGAAATGTGGTATGGTTTGTTACCAGCTGGTCGCCATATTGTTTCCCTGTGGAAAAACGGCCAAGCTGGCAATACATCAGCCACCAGTGGGAGCACGTATGGCGCAGTGCATTCTGGTAGTTGCAGGTTTTCTACCTCTTGAGTAAAGCCAATGCCACAGCCCTTTTTATCTGTTTTCTCTGGTCACGTAGCACCAATGTGAAAAGTATTTGCGTCTGTCTTCTACATATACAGTCCAGTTTTATGAAAAGACCATCTTTCTAGTAGTAAAGTATTTCTTAGGTGAGCTATGACTTAAAAGGGTACTTCGCAGATTTTCAGCCAGCTTTGTATCAAAACAATGTGGGTAGTGTGTGTAAATGAACGGCAGTAAACTTCCCTCCATCTAACCAGTGGATATCCCTACACGCCCCCTGGCGAAATTCTGCTGGATGATGTAATTTATATCACTAGTCTGTGCACAGACATAATTTATGTCATTTGGTGGAGTTTCGCTGGCTCTCAGGCTGTTGCTCGAGCTAGAACCTGTACTTTGGCATTTTTGTATTGCTCGCCACTCATGCCGCAACCGTGGACACAAAAAGTACAGAAGCAGATCAAGAGACAGACCCACCTCTCTCTCAAAGGTCGACTAAAATCCAATCAAATGGTAAAACTAGGCAGTGCTAATCGAATATATATCAGGATTGTGCTACCGTATTGCCTATTTCTCATCTACAATGTTTTTAGAAACATATTCTAGTGCTGTGTTTAACTGTAATAGTAAGTTTGTGAACAGGAAGTGGGCACCATACTGTTTCCTGCACAGTAAAACTCAGCAGTGTTGATCAAACATGAACCAAGTCTCTGTTCCTGAGTTGTTTATTTTTCACCTCACGTTCTCAGAAATGTTTCAGTTTGCTATTCAATTGTAAGAGATTGAGATCATTTCTTTTCAGCCAACTGCCATTGTGCATTACGTCAACCACCAGCGGGAGCGTCTGTTGGTCTGGTGCATTCTGGTAGTTGTACGTTTTCTACCTCCTGATCAAAAGCATCCTTTTCCTCCGTTTTCTCTGGTTTTATCACACCACTTTCAAAAGTGTTGCGTCTTCCTACTGCATAGACATCCTAGTTTTATTAAAAGGCCATCTTTCTGGCAGTGAAATACCTCTTTAAATTCAGAACAGATTGGTGGCAAATACCCATGTTAAACCAGGCAGTCATTCTTATGCACCTAAACCCACGCACTGGAGAAGGTGAGATACATTTGCTGTGGGTGGACTTGATGCCATGCGACAGCTAATGATATATCTAGACACACTGGCTCTTCAGGTGCAGAGACAAGTGAAATAAAAGGTTATGCAACTGACGGCTGAAACTGTGTGAGGAGCATAAACTCACTGTATGCTTCAATATTAGGCTTGCTGCTGAGTGAACTTGATAACACTAACAGCAGTGTGTTTTCGGACTTTTGGTAAACAGCAGGAAGACAACTGCCTCTGCTGGACACAGAGCACACTGAGTTTCATCATTCGAGCTTGTGTGTTGTGTTTGGACAAAGTCATGATGTTGCCATGGTCACTTGTTACTGCTGTCCTTAGTCCTGTCTCATAATCCATACAGCTTCTGCTCTCACGGGAGTTTCATTGCAACATCTCAAAGTCCCCACACACTTACTAATATCATGAAGGTCACTGACAAACATACAGAAATCATCAATAGACTTACGTAGACATATCACACATACTTGTTCATATAACATACTGGGAGGAGGACAGACCAAACCATCTGGACATCTTTTAGGACCAGGCAGGAGCAGCCATAGTGTAGAGGGGACAAGGCACTAGTCTGTAATGGCTTTTGGAACAAACGAGAACTTGGATCTATTACTGAACAGAGGCAATACTGTCACCCAAATGACAACAAATTAAAGGTTAAGTGTGATCCAGACATTCAGGAGGCTTTTACTGTATGCCGAATTATATGTAGAGGTCTCGTCCTTTCCAGAACAAACAGAACCTGTGATTTAAACACAGTAAAGCAGTTTCACATTACAAATTAGTGTAACTCCGACGCTGCTAGCTGTAGTTGGGCTTCTAACTATGGTGGCCGATATGAAAACGTGAATGGCCCTATGTGGAGCCAGTGTTAAGTTTGTCCATTCTGGGCTACTGTAAAAATAAGGCGGTGCAACATGGCAAATTAGGACCTGCTCCCTATGTATATATAAACAGTTCATTCTAAAGCGGGATTTATACTTCTGCGTCAAAACAATACCATACCTACGGCAAAGGCTCTGTGTCGTCACCGTAACCTACGCTGTAGCCTGACGTGCACCTCCCCAGAAAGTTATCGACACGTTGTGGCGACGCAGACCTCCTGTCTATTTTTGTAAGTTGAAACCATTTCCCTCAGAGGAAACAAAGCTGTTATTTACTTTAATTTCACAGATAAGAAACAATAAACTGTGAAGACAATAAAGCCTCCACAAAAATAGCGTTTTAGGTCTTTTGTGTGATTTATCCTGGCTTCATATGAGTAGAGGAAATCTCAGCTTGTCACTAGGCTAATTTATATAATGTAAAACGCCATAGGCTTGTACTAATAACGTTAGCATGTTGTATTTGTTTGGAAAACATTTTTGTCGGTGAACTATGTGAGCTGTAATAGAGACGAATTTTGTAACGTAACCTTTGTTAAATGCTGCTGTCGTCCCTGGCTTCATATGAGTAGAGGAAAAGTCCGCTAGCTGCTAGGCTAATTTATACAATGTAAAATGCCATAGGCTTATGCTAAAAACATTAGCACGTTGTATTTGTGGGGAAAATGTGTTCAGATAAAGACAAGTGTTTGTCTGTGAATGCTGCGAGTTATAGTGAAGCTGATTTGTGTACTTGTGTTTGAAACTGTCCCTATTTAGCCATGTTTAATGTGTGTTTTGGGTGTGTTTTGAATCAACTAAACTTCACAGCACTTACAGAAACCCCTCCGCTGACTAGTGTTTTGAAGGTGTAACTGCAGTCTAAATTTTACAACAGTGTAATCCTGGTGTGTAGGCTATGATGAATCCCACTTAAGGTCATGAAAACACAACGATTCTTATTTCCAGGTGATTACACACACAAGAAAAAATACTTATTATATTATATTCAATTTCTGCCAATAGCCTATATACCCGTAAATCCTGCACACTGGACCTTTAAATGAGGAGGCAGGGCACAATGTTGTTTGCCTTCCTCGTCTTTCTGTCTGAGATACATTCCATACTTGGTAAAATAAGCCCTATTAGTGTACTGCTCATCTCGTACAGTTATTCTGACAGTCAGTTTCTGCGCCTTAGTAGTGTTGCCAAACCTGCAGATGATGCAGAAAGACCAAACACTGTTTAAAGGCAGTGTCCAGTAAGACTGGGTTCATGACATGGAGGAAGTTACTCAGCCTGCTGTGACAGTCCAGTGAATCATACACCAGTCATAACGCGCCACTCCATCAGGTGGAAATCCATTCCAGTAACAAGGTAATCTTTATGGCTGCAACAGCTGATCGGGATATCATGTAAACTCCAAAGTCTGTGTTTAGTTCAGAGAGACAGAGACAGAGAGAGAGAGAGGGAGAGAGAGCTGGAGGGAGAGAAAGAAGAGGGGAAGGGAGGGAGGCTTTTTCTTTGCAATCTCAACCTCTATCCTTCACTCGATTTGTGGTTTGCACCCGGAATACCAGCTGGAAAAACACCGACTTTCCTGGAAATCCATGACTGGTGAGTCTAGAGACGGATTTTTCCTGCATATACAGACTGAAATAACTTATATGATAAACTTTATTTTATGGCAACTGACTGAAAAGCCGTGTCAGTATCCTGCTACAAAACATGCATGTGTTTATTGTGCTGTGCGCCTCAAAGTTTTTACGCAGCGGCTCAACAGGTGTCCGTCTGCGCACCGACCTGTAGTATTTCGCACCGGAGCCATTATTCATTTTGATAGATGGGCTCCAACAGGTCTCAACAGGACAGCAGATTAATGTGTTCCCGCTCTTTTCTAATGAAATCAGACAGGCTGCGGTCATTACACATAATCCTATTCAACAATTAGGCTTGGATAAATATCCTGTCCTTTTCTGGTGCGATAAGGAAGAAGTGTGCCGTGCGCTCAAACGCAGAAAACACTCCGTTTTCTTCCCCCCTCTCTCCTGCCATCCATCCCTCTTTATCTTGTTATTCTTTGCGAATTCGGTGAGTAATATGGCTCCTAAATATTTGTGTTGCGGAGGCAGTTATTGTATAAACACAGAGGATATGAACACAGCGAGGAAAAATGTTTACAATCACAAATTCAGATTCAAAGCCAAGGAGGTTTATGGAAACTATTATACATGATGTAAAAGTGGATTCAATTAAAGTTACTAAGCGTGGATGCAAAATACTGTATGCATGGGTGTTGTAGTTTGCCCTTCACGTGTGAATTGGTGCACGTGGCCATAAAATCGACCTTAACACCAATTTGAAAATTTTATTTCAGCAATATGCTCCTGTCAGTCTCCACCTGGTGACATGATAACGCTGGAAGGTGATGCACACCACCCAGAGTTTATTAACTACTTCCAATAGGCTACTTAAGTCTCTCTTGGTTATTTATTTATTTATTGGATTGGTGGAGGCAAGGAGACGTAAACACCGTGGGTTGAGGAGAGCAAAGAAAGCTTTACTCAACCAGCATCACCCCATTTTAATACCAAAACCAGGATGACAGTTATGAGTCATTTTCTGAGGGTGCTCTGCTGAAAAACCTCTCAGCTGTGTTCAGTGAAAGGTTTTTTTCCCCTCCCACTATAAGCACTAAACACTTGGTGTTTTTTATTCTTCCTTTCTCTGAGTGTAAGCAGCCACAGATAAAAGATTTAGTCATAGCCATTTTAGAAATTAATTTAATAGGAATAAAAAAATGTTTTCCTGCAGAATTTCTGTTTTGTCAATCAGCAACACATCTTCCTTCCTTCCTCTCTTGAACCTTGAATGATTACTGTCATGTTTACATATACGTATGTGTATTTTTCCTCTACCTCACATGCCCATAGTTTTGATCATTTTATCTATTAATTTAGCAGGTTTACTTTCGCTGTAGCAGACAGAAGGACTTTTATTCTCACTGGCATTATAGATTCCAAGCCGCACTTTTATTCTTAGTTTTGTTGTTGTTGTGAGGAATGATTCAATACGTGTGGGATGTGATGGTCTCCTTGGCAAAATAACACACTTGATAATTCTCTTTTGTTGGATGAGAATAAAAAAATAAGTGGTTTCAAACAAAGTGTCCCAAAAAGGCCAAATGACGTGTTTCAATTCACAGATGTGTCACACAGAGACAAGTCTGCACAAGCAATGTACAAAAAAAAAACACCCACTTGCCTCCATGGCAACGGGCTTATTTCAGTCTACTCTCTTAAAAATCAATACCCCATACTGTCCAGATAAATTATATGGTTAAGATTTTCCGGCAGCATATTGTCATGTTTTATACGTGCGAGTGGTCTTGCTGTGTTTTGCAGCGTCAAATATGTTATCAAACACGCTGCAGTGTAGGATTTTTATAAATCATGCAACACCAGCAGCATTTTATTGCCTCCTTTTCTCCAATCACACAGATTGTCCACTGCTGTGTCGTTGATGGGATTTGCCACCCTCCCCTTTGTGTGAGTGTTAAAGGAAGCCAGCTGGACAGCGAAAGGCAAAGAGCAAGATAGAGATTTTAGCCAAGGAATACTGTACAACCAAACCAACAAAGAAAAAGTATTACAGGAGACGTCGAGCTGTATTTAAGTTTCATAATGCGTCTGAATGCATATATACTGTATATTGTTGAACCTTTTTTTTAAAACTAAAAACTACTTAAGTGTGTATAAAGTAGGAAAAACCTCAACCAGCTGCAAAAGTTAAAGCTTTACTCGCACATAGATGAAGGCAGTATTTACAGTATACCTTGAGAAGGACTCCTGCACCCAATAATCCCAATATTCTCATTAAATCTTGCTACTTCCACCTAAGAAATATTATCAAAATCAAATCAGTTGCATCTTTTCCTGACCTAGAAAAGCTTATTCATGCTTATATATTCTTGGGCCTCGACTACTGCAATGCACTGTATACGTGTCTAAATCTTCAGTAACTTGGCTTCAACTAGTGCAGAGTGCTGCAGCTCGTATTTTAACTGGGACAAATCGTAGGCCACATATCACCCCAATTCTCGCCTCCCTCCACTGGTTGCCAGTTACCTTCAAAATTGATTTTGAGGTTCTTTAAATAACTTTTAAAGCTCAACATGGTTTAGCAACGAGTTATATAACTGTGCTTCTTAACACCTGCGCTCCAAGTCGTGACCTGAGATCCTCGACCCTCACTAGTTGTCCCTAGATCAAGGCTGGTGGCTAGAGGTGACCAGGCTTTTACCATCAAGGCCCCGAAGCTCTGAAACTCTCTGCTTGAGGAGATTAGACTGGCACATTACCCGTTTTTAAATCATTGCTTAAAACATATTTTTATAGTAAAGCTTTCCCCCTTAATGCCTGATTTGTACTTTTGTGATTTGCAACATCTGCGTTTATTTCCTTTGTACTGTTAAATTGTCCTATTTCAGTGCACTTTGTGAAGCACTTTGTAACCTTGTGTAGATAAGTGCTATGAAAAAAATATTATTATTACTTCAGTTATGCTCAAAATGTCGCCCCCTCAATATGTTGATAAAAATATGAATAAATAAAAAAAATGCTATGCTACCACAGGCAACCATGCACCACTGCTCTAAACAGTGAGTTGCATGTTGGACCATGCTTGTCCTCTAAACTAGTCACTATGTCACAAAACCGCGGTGACATGTGCATGTCTTAAACTTAACCTGAGATTTAAAGGGAGGACAGAGCCACTTTCCTACTTCAGCAGGTGGATGTAAAATGGTAAATGGACTGCACTTGTAAAGCACCTTTCTAGTCTTCTGACCACTCAAAGCACTTTTACACTACGCCACATTCACCCATACATGATGCCACCTGCTACACAGTAATCATCCACTGGTGTTTTGGGGTTCAGTATCTTGGCAAAGGATACTTTGATATGCAGACTGGAGGAGCTGGGGATCAAACCTCCAATTATTTAAGTAGTAAATGACCCGCTCTACCTCTGAGCCACGGTGTTGTAGTTGAAAACTCTGCACAGTGAAGGACAGATGTTAAAGTAACAATAAATTAAACATTAAAATAAAAATTGAGTGAAGAGGAGAGGAAATAAAAGTGTGTGTCAGTTTTAAACGTGTTTTCTTTATGTTTCCAGGTGTTAAACAGTGTGGATTTCTATAACAAATGGACTACACATCAAGACAACACTGATTTACACCTTCTCCAGCATGTGAAGGATCTTTTTTTTTAAATATAAAGTTGCACAGGTCATTACGCTGCAAGTGTTGGATCCAAACTGAGTAAACACACCACTGAAACCTGCTGTACCATACATGTTTTGGCCGACAGTTTGAGACACACTGTCACTACAGTTTTCCATGATATGACTGGATCTGTAGGTGACCGTCTCACCTACCATGATGGAATCTGGTCTGTCACCCTCCACAGACCCTCCTCGCCTCAGCACCAACATCTCCGTCAATAACAGCAACAACAGCTGGAGCAATCACACCCTGACTCTGCATGGCTGCTTCCACAACGCCCTGCTGGGGGTCTGTCTGGGACTTCTGTCTCTCCTCACCATTATGATGAACCTGCTCGTCCTCTACGCCATCAAGAGAGAGAAGAGCCTGCACACGGTGGGGAACCTCTACATCGTCAGCCTGTCTCTGGCAGATCTGATCGTGGGGACCACAGTTATGCCTCTAAATCTGGTGTATTTGTTGGAGGATGAATGGAAGCTGGGACGGGCTGTCTGCCAATTTTGGCTTATTATGGACTATGTGGCGAGCACAGCCTCAATTTTCAGCTTGTTTATCCTGTGTTTGGATCGATACCGCTCCGTCAGACAGCCGCTCAAGTACCTGAAATATCGCACAAGGGGAAAGGCGAGTGTGATGATTTCTGGAGCCTGGCTGCTGTCGATGATGTGGATTATTCCAATTTTAGGATGGAGGTCTTTCACACATGTGGACCTTAAACCCGAGGAGGAGAACAAGTGTGACACGGATTTTCGCTTTGTCACGTGGTTTAAAGTTATCACTGCTGTCTTCAACTTCTACGTGCCCTCCATTTTGATGCTGTGGTTTTACACACACATCTACTTGGCAGTGAGGCAACATCTGAGGGACAGAGAGAGAATCATTCATCCAACCGATTCATTTGGGGAAAACGAGCATGGACAAAATGCCCAAACACCAGTGAGAAATCACTCCACATCACCCAAGAGGGAATGTAACGTCCCGATGAAACTCTCTAAAAAACAGCGCCTGTTGGACCAGAACACTCTAGATCAGCCATATTCCCTCGAGGATCCTGATAAAACTAAAACAGCTTCATCCAGATCTCACAGAAAAATTGGTGTGAAGTGCCAGCAGACGTCATTGCTCGCCATGACAACCAAAAGACTCAGAATGGCACAGAGGGTCAAAAGGTGCTCCCTGTCTCCTGAAGAGAAGCAGTCAGACACTGAGGTGCCCCTGAGTCAACCTCCGGTGCCAAAGGACATTATTTGTCCAGAGGGGAATAATGATTACAAACTTCGGACGTCTTTAAACGAATGTCACGTCACGGTGCCAAAGTCAGTGAGCGGCGTCTGTGATATCAGTCAGGTTTCAGACGTGCAGAGATACACCTCTGTGCTCGACAACAACTACAACCCCAGTCACGCTCTGCCCTGGATAGAGGAAGGGGTCGAAGATGCCAAATTAGACCCAGCTAACGCTGTGACCCTTAGACAGACGTGGCAACGGTTTATTGACCAATCACGTCAGCGTATCCAGAGCCTGAGGATCCATAAGGAGCACAAGGCAGCCAAGCAGCTCGGCTTTATAATTGCTGCTTTCTTGCTGTGTTGGATACCGTACTTCATAGCTTTCATGGTCATGGCATTCTGCAGAGAGTGCGTGCACCACGACCTCCACATGTTCACCATATGGTTAGGATACATGAACTCCACTCTCAACCCTTTTATATACCCGCTCTGCAACGGGAACTTCAAACGAGTCTTTAAAAATATTCTCAACATTCATTTGTGACAGATAGCGGCAGGCAGAGCAAAGAGGCAGAACAAAATCATGGGCATCTAACTGTTGCTGACATTCACAGATAATTGAAGGGGACAGCTGCTGCATCAATTAAATGTCTTTTACACCCTCGCATGGGTGAGCTTTATCAGTGTAGCTAAAACTGTATATGTCCTTTGAGCATCAGTTATTTTCAGTTTGTTTTAAATCTTATTTTTGTATCTAACTGCCCGCTGATTCAGACTCATGGCAACAGTTGAGGACAATGTCTGACGTTAATGTTATTTATTTTGTCTGTGTTATGCTAATCATAATAAAGTGTATCTGAGGCCGGAGACCTTTAAACTCCAAAGAATTTGATATCTCACCCTCGGGAATCAGGAGTATGAGTCCAGTGTGTTGGCTCTGGTGCAGAGCGGAGGGCAACTATGTCTAAAATGTGTTTTTAAAGAAAATATTTTATTTATTTATTTATTGTTTTTTGCACTATTCGTGTACAGAGCCAGAGTTGTAACATGAAACAAAACATTTTACAAACATGCATTTGTGAGCAGTTGTCACATTGTTTTCTCATCATTGCGACAGGATGTGGGACATTAGCTGGCCTTTCTAATGACAGTCCAGGAAAAACACTGATCTTGCCAAGTGTCTGATGAGCTGTGACCCCCCCCGGGAGCGCTGATTTGGGATCTGTTCAGTTGTTTCTTTATTCCCCCCTTCCTTATAGAGTTTTTAAACATGCAAGCTTTTAATGATTTATTGTGTTTTAAACACATTAAAATCACCATCTTCATAATAATATGGAGGAAGCTTCTGGTCTTGTTTTATCTGTTTGTCTTTTGTCGACTCTTTCCTATTGTCAAGTGGAACAGATGAGTGTATCAGCAAGGGACTCCTTAAAAACTGGATGGATGTGGTTTTGCAGGACGTTGCAGTGCACGCTTCAGTGAAATAGAAAGTTGGACTGAGTGGTAAAGTACGGGCTAAAATGAGGCACAAGTATGAAAGCATACAGAATATACCATTCATGTTTTCCTATAACTTGTATATCTGGCCTCACATCTATATGTGTGGGCGGCACAGTGGTGTAGTGGTTAGCACTGTCACCTCACAGCAAGAAGGTTCCTGGTTCAAATCAGGGAGGGAGCCCCTCTGTGCAGAGCCTGTGTGTTCTCCTGATGTCAGTGTGGTACACCCAGGTACTCCGGCTTCCTCCCACAGTCCAAAGACATGCAGGTTAATTGGTGACTCTAAATTGTCTGTAGGTGTGAATGTGAGCGTGAATGGTTGTCTGTCTCTATGTGTCAGCCCTGTGAGAGTCTGGTGACCTGTCCAGGGTGTACCCTGCCTCTCACCCAGTGTCAGCTGGAATAGGCTCCAGCAGACATTTTTGATTTCTATACAAATATAATTACAGTAAGTATTTAAAACCAGACAGGACCAAAAGATGTGATGGCAAAGTCTAGGTTAATGTACAACGTTTAAGGTTTTGCTAGCTTATTCAAAAGATGACAATGACCCAAGATGACCCAATGTGAGCCGATGAGAGGGAGCATCAGGCACACATCATCTGTGTGACCCAAGACACAAAGACATAATTTGAAGAGAAACTATCCCAGCAAGCATTTCTTGGTTTAAAAAATGTCTAATAGCCGTCTACATGAAGACCTGACGTCTAGGCTAAATCACAGCTGAATTTGGGCTGTCAGTGAAAATTTGGTAGACGTCTAACCATAGCCAAAAGTGTAGACGTCATCAATTATACGGCTATGTAGAGACCATGTCCAAAAAATGGAGATAAACATTACAATTGATTAAATTACATTTAATCAATTTCAAAATTAAATCGGCTAGATTTGGCTTACATGTAGCTAGACTAAATCAGAGCTAAATATAGCCAATACGTTTAAATCACGACTATTGCTTGCTGGGTATTAACAGAACAAGTAACATTTATTTCTACGTATATGAAGAAACTTGATTAACATTGTCCCACTGTTTTGTTTTTCTTTAAAACACCGCCCTTTACAAAATGACTGCTGAGCTTTTAACACTCATGTGTTTTATGAGGTGATGCAGCACCTCTTTTCATGTCATTAGCCAAAGAGCACAGAATGTTATTCCAAAAAGCCACCATAAATTTGAAGCTTTTGTGATGCATTTTTTGTATTGATTTGATATTTGGAGAAAAAGCACAAAGTGCATGCATCGGGCTCCAGAGACAAAGCACTATAGCACAATTATGTCTGCTATGAGAAAAAGCAAAGCCTCCTGTTGTAGAAAACAAAGTGAAATGGCACGACAGTTAGCACATTATCACACCTATGATATAAAAAATAACAATATCAAAATTGTTTTCTGACGTTAGAGGCCCATTAACACATTTTAAATTTTAATATGTGGATTATACTGTCTGAAACAGGGTAACAATGCATTAACCTCCAACAAAATCCAAATCAAGACACGCATAATGTTTCCTGTGTCCAGCAGTGGGTTGTGAGTCACTACTCAGCCAAACCAAACAAATCAGAGGAGGGGTGGAAGTGAGCTGGAAGAAGTGTGATTGCACTCTGTCATCTCTACAGTACATCTCTGTCAACAAGATGGAGCCAATGTCAGGCTGGTATTCAGCAAAACAATCATGATTCACATGTTCTCATTTAATTTTTTCCCATACCAAAGCTGTAACATTCTGCTGGTAGATACAAAAGAATCTAAATCCTTACTGCATATTCTGTCCAGCACTGCTCTCATCATGTGGCCAGTGACTGTTCTGATGTTCATGTAAATGATATGGAAATTACTGCGAGAAGGGCTTTTCAATTTGAACACTTGTCATGATAAATGCTAGCTGCTGTCTGGCCTCATTTCATTCCTTCAGGGATTGATTTTCTGCAAAAGAGAGCAAAGATCTCAGTCTATTATTCTAATAATCACTTTTGTTTTTAATAATGCTCCATGTTATGAATACCACAGCATATCTACCATTTAAGGGATAGTAGTGTCTTCACTTCCATGAGCAGTGATGGAGGAAGCACTCAGATCCTTTACTTAACTATAAATACTAATATCACACTGTTAGAAATAAAAGTCCTGCATTTAAAACGTTACCTACGTAAAAGTATGTAAGTACAATCAGGAAAATGAATGGAAGTGTTTTTCATCCGCTTATCCAGGGCTGGGTTGCTGGGGCAGCAGGCCAAGCAAAGCACCCCAGACGTCTCTCTCCCCAGCAACGCTTTCCAACTCCTCCTGGGGGACCCCAAGGTGTTCCCAGGCTAGTTGAGATATGTAACCCCTCCAGGGTGTCTTGGGTCTGCCCTGGGGCCTCCTACCAGTGGGACGTGCCCAGAACACCTCTAACAGGAGGCACCCAGAACGCATCCTAATAAATAATAAAGTATGGAGTATGGGGATCAAACTAATCAAACTAATTAAAATGAAAAGCAGCAAGTCTTCATGCTTGAGAAGCTGGAAACATGAGATGTTTTTGCACAAATAATGACTCTAATGATTATCTTAATAGTTGCCCATTCATTCTCTAATCAATCAGCTAATAATTGCAGCTGCACTTGTATATTTATATGTTTGTGTGCAGAAATCTCAATTTGTAAAGTAACTAAAGTTATCAAATTATTGTAGTAGAGTTAACAGTCAAATATTTCCCTCTGAAATGTAGTGAGGTAGACATAGATGACGGAAATGAGGCCAGACGATGGTTATTCTGCATCCCTCTGAAGTGTGGTAAAGTAGGAAGAAGGTGGCATGAAATTAAAATACTCAAGTAAAGTAAAAGTATCTCAAATTTGTGCTTAAGTACGGTATCTGAATAAATGGACTTAGTTACATTCCACCACTGTAAAGACGCATATGCTGTGTGTTTGAATAAACTCTATTGTATATATACTGTGTAGGGTATGTACATATATAGCTGGATTAACCTGTCTGGGGCCCCTGGGAAAAATTTTGATGATGAGACCCTGCTGCACTCAAGTTCCCATCTAGTTCACATTATAGACGAAGACGACAGCTTCAGGTTTTGTTTTTGCATAAAGATGCAAAAACAGACACCTCACTTTCTGGCCTTGGGCTTTCTTTATGTCAATTAGTTAGGTAATTAGGTAATTTTATTAAACACAACTTTACTTAGATCACCACACGGTTCCCGAGGGAACTTTAATCAGTGGGACTTTAACTTTAACTTTACTTAGGAATATGCACCATGTGAGTGCAAAAAAAAAAAGAATAAAATGAAGTAAAATAAAATAAAATAAATCCAAATAAAATCAATTAAGTTAAATTAAATTAAATTAAACAAAATAATAATGCCAAATAAGGCAATACAGTTATAATGCAAGACGTCTGGGGCAGCTCATCATGCTGCCCTATAGGTAATCCAGTCTTGCTACACACACCTTTATATTCTTGATGTGATTCTGGATAGAAACTGTTTATACATGACCTCAACACCTCAACAAATACACCCCTCCGACACTCCTCCTTCAAAAGCTTCATTTTACCGTCCCTCTCACTCCCACTGCCTCTCTCTTTATACATCCATGACCTTTCCCCTGTCCGCTGCATGAGCACAGCATGATAGTGTTTGTTTGTTTCCCATGTGCGGTGCCAGGGCTGTGTACGAACACCAGCAAACACACAGCTTGTGGAGATATTCGTTGAATTTTACAAAATGTGTACTTAATTCGAATTTATGAACTACATACAGCACTTTCTATCTTTTGACCCTCAGTTTGAATTAAGTAAAGGCTCTCCGCACAAACCATTAGATCAATTCAACATCAAAAAGTGGCACATTTCTGTGTTTTCAGTCTTATGCTGGTTGTAACCATGGGAACAGTGAAAACACGACCAGCTCAGTCACAGCTGACTCTGATAAACCTAATAGATACTTTACTGTTGGGTGGAAAGGAAGCTAAGCGCTCTGTTAGTTGTACAAATGGAGCTTGCCTGTGCAGATTTGCCAAAACCAATATAAGTAGTAATAAAAAATGCCCACCTGAAAAACACAATGCTTTATTAGAAACAATTTAATGTGGCAAAAGAGGTCAGCTTGGTGTTAAGGCCATACGTGCCATAGGGTTAACAGTGCAGTCGTACATCACTGCAGAGGAACAAAATATCTGTGACTTACTCTTCATTTTATGGCGGAGAAATCATCAGCTGGCGTAAATATATAAATGTTTTTACATCACACAACCCGCATCACTCTCACTACATGTTGCAGCACAGGCGTGCGGCTCATAGTGGCCATAGGGTCTCGAGCTCTCCTTAAATGCCCCCTTCACCAAATAAACATCATCATAATTCACATCTTTGTTACTGTTATTGCAAGAAAGCCTGCCAAAGCTCTGATCCAATGAGCGATAACATCATCACCTTCAGCCTTCATTTCTTTTGGTGAGAGATGCAGGGAGGACCTCTGCACTTTAATGCTCTTCATCTTTCTTTTTTTATGGATGAACAGGATGAAAGTTATTTCTTATTATTGTGTGGTTGATTTATGGTTTTCGTGTTTGCCAAAGACTAAGGTGCTCATTAATCAAGCGATTGCACAGGGTGCCACGGAGAGGTTGTCTGAGGTGTTAGCTTTGAACTTGAGAGGTGTAAAGATGGTATTTTTTAAAATCCATGGCCCCACAAAATGTCTCTTTACATCCCTGTGTGGTCTGTGTCAGGGATTTCTGAAGATTACTGAAGATATACAGTATATACAGTACAGTGATCTCACAGGGTATTCATCAGGGGAATAAATCTGTCTTTCATGTGATGTGTATGAAGAGGAGTGGACTGCATGACGCTAATTTCACTGACAGGGCAGAGCATGCATTTGGCTAACTGCCTTGACACCACATTAACAACAATTTCCTTAAACTGCTGCTGCAAAACATGGGCTTTTAAACCACTCCAAAGGGGTTGCATTTTCTTCTGGTTATTTCTACCGTGACTTGTGCAAGTTTGTTTAAAAGAGTACACCTCGATTCAATCATGGGAAATGAAGAGGAGTTATATACTGGCAGTGAAATGAAGAGGAGTGAGAACAGGACAATGTAAGTGTGAAGCAGAGACTGACAATAAACATGGTATAAGAGCCATGAAAAAAGAAGAGCATATATTTTTGAAATTCATATGACAAGTGCTACATTTGCTGCAGCATTTTACATTTTACTTTGAGGAATGAATTCATCTATAATAATCAAACTCTTTTTTAAACCTAAACGAAACATGAAGTATCAGCTACTTACGAAAACAAATTAGTGTTTGGTCACGGATGTGGTGTAGTTGATCCATGAGTGCAACTTAAATCCAGTCCAGCATTTTAAAAGGTGCATGTTAAAAGCAACACAAGCTGGTTTGACCGCCAGTTCACAGCGTACGCCTACATGAAGCTCACTGTTGGATTTGTTGCTTTGTTTCACTCAACCAGTTAATATGGCTGACAGAATGTCACTGAACTTTAAATGACCCAGCTGTGATTATGTGCAATAAATTTATTATGTGCAATAAACCGTTCACTGGCAAACTGAGTGGTAAATCAGATTCTAAGGACTTTAATCTGTCATTCCAAAGCAATAGTCCATAATGCCACCTGTTACTCTAAAGTAGCCTGACACTGTGATGTTGGAGTGTGTATGCCTAGGAGACTAGCTGAAAACAAGAGCCAAATCTTCCTGTCCTAGTAATAATAGTGGTTACATTTGGATGAATTCCCATCCTGAGACATAAAAAGCTGCTTAAAAAAATGTTTGGGGTTTTCCATCAACACATCAATCCACTATTTTTAGACTCAGTATTTCCATACTATATTTGTATCTGAGCACTCCAAGACTAACAAAATAAAAAATAAACAAGGATTTTGATTTACCCATTCAAATTTTCTTTGTGTGGAGAACAGCTATATCCCAAAATAATAATAAAAAAGATTTGAAATGTTAGCAATTTCATGACCTCCGTACTTCTAAAATCTTTGCTTCAGTCTGGTCCTTGGTCTCTTGGAATTTATGTTCATGCACTTAATCCTTACATTCATTCATTAATTTCCATAACCACTTATCCTCTTGAGGGCTGGAGCCTATCCCAGCTGACATTGGGCTAGGGCGGGGTACATCCTGGACAGGTCGCCACACTACCACAGGGCTGACACATAGAGACAGACAACCATTCACGCTCACATTCACCAATTAACCTGCATGTCTTTGGACTGTGGGAGGAAGCTGGAGTACCCAGTGAAAACCCAGGGTGACACGGTGAGAACATGCAAACTCCGCGTAAAAGGGTTCCCTCCTAGGATTAAACCAGGGACCCTCTTGCTGTTAGGTGACAGCCAAAATATATATTAATAAATTAATAAATAAAAACCTTTTATATATATAAAATATATATACTTTATTAATCCCCCTGAGGAGAAATTCAATTTTTTCACTCAGTTGTCATTTACACACAGGTCCGAAATACACACATGCACAAACAGGACCTATACACGCACTAAGTGGAGAGATGTCAAAGTGAGGGGACTGCCCATGGACAGGCGCCCCAAGCGGTTGGGGGTGTTTGTTGCCTTGCTCAAGGGCACCTCAGCAGTGCCCAGGAGGTGAACTGGCACCTCTCCAGCTACATACCACGTTCCACATTTGGTCCGGACGGGGACTTGAAGAGGCGACCCTCCGGTAGTGATGTTACGCTCGAGCCAAGTTTGCTCGACACAGTGTCGATCTTTTGAAGCGCAAGTGTTCCGAGGCAGTGTTTCGATCCCTGCTTCGGCACGCCCACAATCACGTGACTACCGGGAGCGAGGCCTCCTTACAGGCAGTCTTGAGGCTTTTCCAGGTCTTCCACTTAGATGCAGTTCTGACACACAGCCAGCAGATGTCACTCTTCTGTTCTGACTGTATGAAATGCTTCGAAGCAGTGTGCCATTCTTGAAGCAGGTGTGTCAAAGAGGCCGTTTACATGTTGCCGGCTATTTTCATAAATGGACATTTCACCGTCTCCGTTTTCAAAAAGATCTTCGTTTACACTTACCCGTGTATATATACACAAGAGCACGCCAAACCTGTAGGTGGCAGTGTAACGAGAAGCTCAAGCCTTCCATGTATCCATTGTCACCATAGCAACATAGGTCGCACTTTTGACACAGGCGCAAGTTACGGCGCATACTGTGACGTCGGCTGCCTATAACTCCGTTAATCTCCACTCTGGCCGGAGTTTTTAGAAAGACTCGTTTTCAGAGGAGAAATCTCCGTTTGCGTGTAAATGAAGGGCACAAACTAAGGAAGATGTCTCCGTTTATCAAAATCACCGTGTACGTGTAAACGGCCTCAAAGTGGTTCAATGCTTCATGAAGCTTCGATTTCACCATCACTACCCTCCGGTTTCCCAACCCAAGTCCCTGTGGACTGAGCTACTGCCGCCATTTATGCACAATTCATGCGTAAAATGCAACACAGAGTGCTGAATATAAAAAACAATCAAATAATTTGTGACAGAGAAAAAGCAGATGATAAAAACATTTGATGAAATAATATGAATATTAATAAATGAAAAATAATAATAAAAGATAAAAATAAAATTCAGTTAAAACTACAGGCTAAGATAAGATAAAACAACCATCAGTAGAAATACATTTCAGGAGAAATCAATGCTAAAAAGATGTGTCTTCAGGTTAGATTGACAAGTAGCCTTTTAACAGATGTAGAACTCCTAAGACCCTCAGGCAGACTGTTCCAGAGTTTAGGGGCGTACTTAGATTCATTTTTTTTTTTTTAAATATGTCAAATTAAAAACGAATAAATTGCCTGGAAGAGCCAAAATAAAAGTTAGGGCTCATAACTTGCATTTCGGAAATCAGAACTGTCCGTTTTTTTCCCAGCAGTGTAGTTTTGCCACGGTCCCTAACTCATTGTTTGACAGTCCGGTGTCCAGGTGAAGCCAATTTCTGATTTTCCGGTATTCATCCGGACTAAAATGAACTCATAAATCTTTTACTACATTTTCGTGAATGCGGACTTCTTCCCGTTTAACCACAAGTATGTTGTGAATTAACCTCGTTAAACCGGTTGTGCAGATAGTGAACTGACATTGGTGAAGTTACATCTCGGAGGCTTGGTCCCTAAACATCCGAACATATCTGTTCACTCCGACATGAAAAGAAACGGCGCCTACAAGTTTTTGTCAGTGTTCTCGTGCTTCATCGTTTGCGCGTTCATGTTTTTATTCTGGTACTTTCTCATTTACTCCATGATACGTGTCCCGTAAGACACAGAGAGGGATACACTTCTTCATTAGCCGCTAAGCTAACTGACAGCTATTTACCCACACTGCATTGCTGTATTGACAAGTCCCGTGATCACATGATCATCCGGACCCGGAAGTAAGGATCTCTGGTAAGTGCACAAACCTCAGCTTGTACAGTTTGACAGATGAACGTGTGCTCAATGTTAGCGCAGTTTATCTGCTTTAAAATACATGTATATTGTAATGAAGGGATTTTGTTTCCATGGAGATGCTCGTTGCGTGTAAAAAAAACGTCAAAGCAGTTGAAGCTGTCAAAGCTTCTGGTTTCACTGTGTGGACTGTGTCACAAGACTTTAAGTCCAGATGAAATATATGTGGAATTTAAACATACATTAATTCACCTGTGAGAATTTAAAGTCCCGAAGAAGATATTTAAAGTGTTTAAATGTTAGATGTCCTGGTGCAACACATTTGCCAATAAGAAATAATCCATATAACACAAGAGTGGCAGGGCTTTAGTTTGCATTTTGTGTTCATATAAACAGCCGAATTTGCAAAAAAATGTTTTGAAAGTGTTGAAATAAGTAGTGTTAGATGTTACCATGTAGCAGAACATTTGGATGTGCAGATAGCATCCATTGTGGATTAATCTATGTATCACTTCTGACATAAGATAAGATAAGATAGGATAAACCTTCATTGATACCAGAGGGGACATTTGGTGGTTGTTCAGTCGCAGAGCCCAAAGAAACGTGTCTGAATTGTTCATTTATTCTGGCCAGTAGTCTCAAAACCTTAAGTATGCATTGCCGTTATGTCCTATCTTAACATATTTTATCTCATTGATGATACAAAAAAAGCAAAAGAACAAGGGGCAACTCACATTTTTGTATGTTACAAACATTTGACTCTAAAGATTAGGATATTTATATTTGTTAGTCAGATGATTTCAAGTGATTATTACCAGCATAACTTGCTCCAGATCGTTCAAATTCAGCAGCTAGACTTTAGACCAAAACAAAACGATCCTCACGCATCACACCTATTTTGGTTTCCCTGCATTGGCTTCCAGTCTCTTTCAGAATCCATTTTAATGTTTGTTTTATAAAACTTGTAGAAAAGACTCCTGCACACTGTCTAAATTGCAAAAATAATGCTTTTAATGCTCCCGCAACGTTTCGGTGACTAGACCTTCATCAGGGTTTTAATCTTCTCGCCCTTCTCCTATGTACCTGTATGGAAGTAGGTGTGCAAAGTACTCCTTCGTTTAAAGTTCCCTTAATTACATACAAAGCTCTCAATGATCTGGCACCAGAGTATATAACTCAGCTTCTCACACCGTACAGCCCAAACAGGCTTCTCAGGTCTGCTAGTTTGGGTTTTCTAACTGTTCCAGGTTAAAAACAAAGGGTGATCGAGCCTTTTCAATTCTTGCTCCTCACTTTGAAACAGCCTCCCACTGAGCATCAGATCAGCTGACTCTGTTCATGTCTTTAAATCTCGTCTAAAAACGTACTACTGACAAAATGTGTACATGTATGTATGTATGTATGTATGCGTACAGGTGTATATGTTGGTGAAGGTGCATGTATATGCTTACTTTTTATCAGTATCTCTTCTGTTTTGTATTTTCTTCACCTTGGAAAACACTTAAGTGCTCTATAAATAAAGTTATTATCGTTATTATTGTTTATTGAATATAAAGATATATAAAGACAGAAAAGGCTGACTTGTCCTAAATCACAAATTTGCTGCAAAAGGTTTTACGATCTGTACGTCATACATATGTCACCCACTATCTTTAGCCTGTTGTGAATGATTTAAACACTTTGTTTTGCCACAGAATATTGCCGATGGTTAGGGATGCATGCTTTTAGTGGGCTCACCCAACCATAACCATTGCACTGGTTGATACATATATTATTTGTTTCGTGCTTTATCAATTGACTGATCACCAGTAAACTGACTGAATGACCTCACTGCTTCCTCATAATAGTTTATACATTTACTGTTTCTTGATTCTATATTAAACAGTGACATCAGAGGTCACAAGCTCAGCACCAAATCAGTTATCATATATTTTTTTATTGTGTATGTGTGTTAAGCCCGTTGGTAACAACCTCAGTGTGAATGTAACTGTCATACTGAAAGTGTGTCGTAGTTGTGACTGATTATAGAGCTCGCAACTCTGTTTCATTTCACAGCTTGTAGTACTTGGCTGCGCGTCGTGTTAGTGGAGTTGTGATGGCATCTGACACCAGTGAAGCAGCGTCCACCAGTCCAGACCTCAAGCTGCAGTTCGCTCCCTTCAGCAGTGCTCTGGAGGCCGGCTTCTGGCACCAGCTCACGCAGAAGAAGCTCAACGACTACAGATTGGACGAGAGCCCCAAGTGTATCAAAGGATATTACTACAATGGTGAGTGGGTGAGATATCAGATGGTATCATTAAAACAATAACTCTTAAGTTGCAGTTTTTATTAACTTTTTTCTTGACACCTCTAGATATTATATAATACTAATATTAATTACACAGGTTGCACAGGGGAGGGCATTGAGTTTATCTTGAGCAGTATGCTTTATTAAACAACTTTGAAATATTGTGACCGTTTTGTTCACACCTCTGTCCTATAGGGGACCCACTCGGTTTGCCCACCCGCCTGACGTTGGAGTTCAGTGCATTTGAAGCGTAAGTATGAAGCAGTATGTTGCCTTTACAAACCATATCTTCACCCTTAGTTCTTTTTGTGACACTTAGTCTTTGAAGGTGTAATGAACGATACAAATGTGAGTCTTGATTTGTTAAAGTCTTTTAATACGGTAAACAATAAGTATACTTTTTTTAAATGATTTATTTTTTCAAGCCCATTTTCATATATACAGCTTATTTGCTTTTTTGTTTACAATTCATTGCAAAGAAAAAATTCGGTCAGAGTTAAAGGGAGAATAAATAGAGAAAAACATGAAAGATGTAAACAACCAATACATTCAGAGTTTAAAAATGATAGAGGGGGGAAAAAGGGGAAAAAAATAACTGAACGGTTAAAGATATGCAGTCTTAACTTACAGTAGAAGATAATAACGAATAAGACATTTTTATGCATTAAATACATTGACAGTATAGAGTTTCCCATCTTCTATAAGCCACCTTTTCTCAAACGCATCTTCCTTATTCTGTATTTTGTGAGCCCCTTGCTACATGAACTGTACTTCTTGAATCATACTTTCCCATTTTATTAAATCTGGGGTGTTAGTTTTTTTCCACCCTTTGGTTATCTGTTTCAATGCTGTGATTCTCAAGATTCTGAATAGGTAGTTTTCGTCTTGACTAAGAGTAGCTGGAGGTTTTTCTCAAAATGACATGCTCTGCTTTTAAATACAGAGGTTTTTAAAACTCTTCCATCAATGTAAACAATAAATATTCTAAGTTATAGATGGTTTTTCCTGCTCTAAAAGGCACTGAACACTTTAGATTTTTCAATTATAAATTAAAATCAAATCATCAGAAATTACAGATTGGATCATTTATTAATCTACACCATTGATTCCCAATCTGGGGGTTCTGATCCCCACTATGAGTTGCCAAAGCTTCACGGGTCGCCTTCTTGATTTTAAAGTGTATAAGAAAACTTTTTTTATATACAGTACAGTAGGCCTATATCTCTCTTCAGTGAAGAAAACTAGATGAAATTGTTATTCTTAAAATTCAGATTACTTTCAAGACATTAACATACAAAAAAAAGGATAAGGAAGACAATGAAGATGTGAACACAAGCTATATTCACAGCCTTCACTCTCTGCTAAACAACTGCTAAACTGCTAAACGGTTAAAACAACCAAAGAGCTAATAGAACGATGGGAAGCATTGGGGTGAAGAAAAGACTGAATTTGTCGAAAAAGAAGCCTATTATTATGTGGTTGTTAAAAAATAGATAATACAGACAGAGAATCATATGAAAATTTCCTAAAATATCAGATATCAAATCTCTGATTCAGTATTCACGAAGTAACCGCTTAAAATTCTTCACATTCTTCTACACAATGGTGAGCATCCTGACTGTTTATTTAAAAAAAAGAACAGGATATGATTTTACTGCAGCAATTATCAAAACTTTTTAAAGGAACACATTCATAGAAATTAGGAAACAGTTACTGTGGTCGTATCCTTTTTTTGAGCTTCTGAACAGTATTTATAAAAGTTGAGTGAAGTTTTCATTGTTATGGAATAATGAATGTTTGAACTTCCTTTAAAGTTTATCAGCCAGGTCAGTTTAGGGTTGAACTAAATTTGGATCACTGCTCACGTTCCTGTCGTGTGGAAGCCTTTAACAAAGCAACTGTAATAATAATGATAATAATTCATTTTATTTCAAGGCACTCAACGTCACCTTACAGAACAAGTAACAGACAGTTAAATTTAAAAGGGGTAAAAGACACGTCAAACATCAACACAGTAAAATGTGAAATCTGCAGCAGAGCAACGGCAATTAAAGAGAATAGGCCTGTTTAAAAAAGTGGGTTTTCAGGCGGGATTTGAAAATGGATAATGAGTCAATGTTCCTGATGTCAGGGCGTGAGGGAGTTCCAGAGGCGGGGGGCAGAGCGGCTGAAGGCTCTGGACCCCATGGTGGACAGATGGGCAGAGGGCACAATGAGGCTGATGGAAGAGGCCTACCTGAGTGTCCGGGAGGGAGTGTTGATGTGGGGGAGATCAGAGAGGTATGGGGGAGCGAAGTTATGGATGGCCTTGAAAGTGTGGAGCAGAATTTTAAAGTCCATGCAGTATTTGACTGGAAGCCAGTGAAGTTGTTGTAGGATAGGCGTGATGTGATTGATGGATGGAGTTCTGGTGATGGAAACGGGCGGCAGAGTTCTGGACCAATTGGAGCTTATGGATGGCCTTGTGGGGGAGACCAAAGAGAAGAGAGTTACAGTAATCCAGACGGGATCCAACCAGAGTGTGGTCCAGGATGGCAGCACTCTTGGGGGTGAGGGACGGACATAGACGATTAATATTGCGTAGATGGAAATAGGCTGACCAGGTAATGTTATTGATGTGGGTTTGGAATGACAGAGTGCTGTCAAGGACAACACCCAGACTCTTAACCTGAGGGGAGGGGGAAACACAGGAGTTGTCAGTGGGGATGGTGAAACTGGGAGTGTTAGTGAGGGTGGATTTAGAGCCAATGAGGAAAACCTCGGTTTTGTCACTGTTGAGTTTTAGGAAATTTGAAGAAAACCAGGATTTAATTTTCTGTAAACTGTCACAGAGGGAGGAAGGCGGGCAGGTGGAGGTGGGTTTGGTGGAAAGGTAGAGCTGAGTGTCGTCCGCGTAACAGTGGAAATGGATATTGTATTTATGGAATATATGACCAAGAGGGAGGAGATAGATAATAAACAGGATGGGAACGAGGACAGAGCCTTGGGGAACACCTGAGGAGAGGGGAGATGGTTGGGATGTGAAGGTTTTCAACTGAATGAACTGAGTGCGGCCAGAGAGAAAGGATTTGAGCCAGTCCAGGGGTATGTCAGATATACCAATTGATACTAGAGGAGGATGGTGTGGTAGATGGTGTCAAAGGCTGCACTCAGGTCGAGGAGAATGAGGATGGTTAATAGTCCGGAGTCAGCTGCCATCAGGAGGTCTTTGATGATTTTTAGGAGAGCTGTCTCTGTGCTGTGACGTGGGCGGAAACCAGACTGGAACTGTATTCACATTCACAAAATGTAGCACGTTGTAAACAAACAGCATGCATTCATATTGCAAAGGTATGATGTGTTTTGCTCTTAGGGATAGTCCGACACCAGCCCGCTGCTGTCCAGCTGTTGGGACGCTGTATAACACCAACACACTCGATGCCTTTAAGACCACCGATAAGAAGGCTCTGCTGGAGAGAGAGGCCAAGGAGGTAAAGACATACAATGGGAATGTTCTCAATCACACACACATATTCACATACATGAATTAATTCAATTTTCACCTTCTGTTATTTTGTAGATATGGGATGCCATACAGTCCGGAGCTGCGTTGAATGACCCGTCCATCCTTTGCAAATTCATTCTGCTGACCTTTGCAGTGCGTATAAACAGCATCTTATGAATCCATTAGTTATGTATAGTAATGACTTCATGTGAGACTATCTTTCTGTTTTCCTCTCACTGTTTTTGCCATTTTCAAATCCTTTCTCTGACCATCTTTTTTCAGGATTTGAAGAAATATCATTTCTACTACTGGTTCTGCTTCCCTGCACTCTGTTTCCCAGAGGGAGTGAAGATCATCAGACAGCCATCTGCACTGGAGCAAGTCTTCTCACCAAAACAGGTTTGCTTTTTAAAGATCATCATACAGTACAACCACTGGGATCAATATTCTGGACAGTACACTTTGAAATTAAACTGGAGGTGCATTACTCCTTATAAGGTCACTAAGTTAATTTAGTTTTAATTTTGCACGACAGGATTGCACAACAATGCACATATACACAAGTATGTATACATTTACAGTACATAGAGTGTCTTGGGATTATAGTAGGGATGAGGGTTATGTGAACGATGGTGGTATGGCCATCCTCTAAATTTCTAAATCTAAATAGTTTTCAGGTGTTTGACCCCAGATGTTGATAACAAACACGACAGAAAGTGTACAGTTGAACCCTTGTATGATGTTCATGGTACCATAAGCTGATGAATTTCTGTGATGTACGTTGGACAGATAATTCAAATACTATATTCCATGTCCGTTTCCTCTTCCCTAAGAAATGACATGGTCGCAGCCCCTCGTTACTTGAATAGAATAATGAAGTAAAATTGTTAGTTCTCAGGTCAGTGGATTCAAGATGAGAAAAAGCCTCGTTATGACTGAATAAGAATGACTCATGAGCAGCATGACGCCAACTGCGGGCCACAGTGATGACGATTTCTCCCGGTTAACCTTTACTTCATTATTCTGTCTATGGTTTCTCTTCCTATCAAACTGAATTATCAGTGTTATGTAACACCTTGACAGATAATAACTCATGAGCCTCCAACCAAAGTTTAATCAGTTCAGCGCTAAGATGAAGCCAGTGTCACAATATGACTTCACTGACCAGTGTCTCGGCCAACCTGACTCTGATAAAGTCTATGAGAAAACACTGCACATTACATACATAAATAAAATAGATTTTCTTGTCATCTGAGAAATATGAATGAGAAGACACAATAAACAGTTACAGTGTATGTGTTCATAATCACTAAAATACTTCTTACAGCAGGAGTTATCCGTGTAATGAATGCCATAATATCCTTTCATTGAGTGTAACTTATATTTCAGCAGTTGCTGACATTATGCTTCAGAAAGCGTCTCAGGTTCTCATGCGGGAGGTGGCTGTGACTAAACAAATGAGATTGCAAATACAAGTGGATGGAAATTATATTTCATTCAACATTGATTCAAGTAGGAAAAGCCTAATTGGAATTAAAAATCTTTACAAGAATGTCCTGGCAAAGACAGTCAGCAGCAAATTTAACAAAGTTGTACACAAAACAACGTATAGCAGGTACAGAAAATAAAAGAAAAATTCAGAATCACAGCATACTAATAAATCAGGTCAGAAATATCCTGGATCACATAAAATAAAAATAAGCAAACAAGAAACAAGTGGCTTAAATTACTTTCCTCTGTAGCGTTCATTTTTTGAGATAGAGTAAGGAGCTCGGAGTAGAGCTGCTGCACCTTTGCATAGAAAGGAGCCAGTTGGGGTGGTTTGGGCATGTGATCTGGAGGCCTCTTGGGCCTTCTTTTGGAGGTTTTCCGGCCACGTTCAACAGGTACAAGACCCCAGGGTAGACCCACATCATGCTGGAGAGATTATATATTTACCTTATCTGGGTTGAGAGCACCTCCAGATCCCCCAGGAGGAGTATTTGGACTGCCTTTCTAGCCTGCAGCCACCGTGACCTGGCCCCAGATAAGAGGCAGAAAATGGATGAATGGATATTATTTATAATTGCCCTTTAAACGCTCAATATATATGAAAGAGGTTGTTACCGTACTGTGCAGTACAAAGCTTTCTGTAATTATGGCTGACTTCTAATTATCGATGTCTCAGATCGCAGCCCTACAGGAGGCCTATGATGTCCTGTGTATCAAAAGAGGGACCACTGCAGTGCCTTACTTCCTAATGAAGTACACCGAGGACACTGTTCAGATGGCTCCACTCGGGGACTGGGACAAGTTCTTCGCTGGCACCAAGAAGGTAGTACTTGAGTTTTTCTTTTTTCATCTTTTAAAGCAACAGATTAAAAAAAAAAGTGTAAATCTGTGTATGATAAAAGTATTTTTTCCAACTTTTAAAACTTTTTAAGTACCTGACAGCCATGTTTAAGTAAAAGCACAGATATCTTACCAGAAAATGACTTTAGTAGAAGTTAGTCACCTATTAGAATATTACTTCAGTAAAAGTCATACAGTATTTACTGTGCTCAAGTATCAAAAGGAATATTATATTAGATGTAATAAAGTATTATCAGTAAAAGTACAGGTAAATGCTGGTAATAAAAAAGCAAGCGGTCAGGATTCTGAGGATGATGAAGTTTATTTCTTCTTAAAGGTAGGGTCTGGAGGATTTTCCAGTTGCTGTTTGTAAACACATATTCAAATTCGGCCCCTCCTATCAAGCTCAACTCTCCCGGGTGTACGGAGCCCGGAGGTACGGAAGAAGGCTTCACAGAACAGGTTCAGGCAAGGCTCGCGATGGTGCATGCTCGGACACACTCGGGCACGGCACCTGCGCTCTCTCATTGGCTGGGGAAATCTCCGCCCAGAAGCGGTCCGAGCTCACAAAAACATCTAAATACAGTTAAAGGGCAGGAGCTCTGCAAACAGAGTCACCACCACACATGAGTAGAAGCCCATAGGTGATGATTAAGCAGGATTTCATTTGTATATGTCTATATTTTGTTTTGTTTGAAAATCCTCCAGATCCTACCTTTAATATGTACACCACCTTAAAAATGGAGCATACATTGCACTTGAAGAAAAACAAAGTCTTCTTCACAACTTAAAGCACTTAAAGAAAACCTTTGACCTCCAGGACTGACACACTGCAGTGGAGCAGTCACCGCACGGTTACCTGTCACAAATCTTTATCCCCTTGAATCATTGTTCGCCCTCGCTGCTGTGGGACGCCATTTTCTGCTTCCATCATGAAGTCAGTCTCATCGTTGAGTGTAGTGTAGTTGCTAGCATGTAGCATCTAATCTGACATGCAGCCAACTGCACTTAACTGGAAATTAGGGCTGGGCAATATGGCAAAAAATATTATCACGATAATTTTCTTGATATTGATAGATATTGGTATTTATCACGATATGTAATTTGATAATGAGTTTGAAAAGTATCCTGATAATGTGTGACACCTGAAGAAATCAAATGATTTTCCAGCTTCTCACGGCACTCGTCGTAAAGCTGGGGCAGTTTGAGAAAAATATTTCCAGCCTGGGGGCTCGTACCTGCAGTCTAGCACCTAAAGTAATTTCTTGAATCCGTCTTCCTCCAAGGTGCTCACAGGCATCTTGTCTTTGGCTGGAAAGTATGACACTGCATCTGTTTTAACTTTACTCCTTTTCGGTCACTTTCATACGGGATTACGGCGGCAAAAAAGGACACTGTTGATCGCTGTTTTGGTGCGGCTCCGCTAGCACTGCCCACAGCAGCAGAAGTGTTAGGCCATAGAACACTTGTTGGTGGACTCACTTCAGTTTTGGCCCAGATTTTCACGCTCTCAGTGTAGTCGCTGGGATGCCACCTTTTCAGGTGATGGAAAAGGTTTGTTGTGACAACCGACGACATATTTAGCAGACCGTCCTTGTCCGTGCTTCGTCACCTTTCCAGAAGCCAAACCACTTCAAAATTATTGACGTTGTGTAACCTTTTTTATCCACTATTTCGTCCATTTTTGAGGTCCATTTTTCCCCTCTTTTCGTTATGTCCACGCTACTTTCATTTCCTCTTCACCTCAGCACAGACTTTGCAGTGAAAATGGGCGTGTACAATGACGCGCATCCCCAACACTGCAGACTGACTGACAGCTGTCTCTTAACATCTGCTGCATGACACACTGTTTTGATCTGTAGGTCTCTCCATATCAAGTGAAAATGACTTAAGTTTATCATTTTGTCATCGACATACATTTTATTGCGATCCCGTTTCGAGATTGTTTTATCGTCCAACCCACAAAGTTTTTGTCTGGAGGGTATTTCTGAGTCTGATTTTGTACATAGACGAAAACACAGAGGAATCTGTGAAATTTGCGTTTTCATTCTGTAAAATAACTCCACAATGTTTGATTAAAAAACTGACCACGTGTTGTTTTGCACAAAAAGAGATGAAGTCACTTAGCCGCTCTAGTTGAGTTATTATGGAATTAATAAAATGGAATTAATAAAATAATATCTAAAACTATAAGGTATATTTAGAATAAACTAGTACTGATAAAAATAAACCGTACTTTTTGTGGCTCATCCCCACCATCAGATTAGACTCATTCTCACACACACAGACTCACGCTTTGGTAATGTAAACACACCTTGTTTGGCTTTTCTAGGTTACTGTGGGCGTCTATGATCCGTGTACTCTGTCTCAACATCCGGGCTGGCCTCTGAGAAATCTGCTGGTCCTCTTAGCTGCCCGATGGTAAGCCTGACTTCTGTGTGTGTGTGTGTGTGTGTGTGTGTGTTGGAAGAAGATGAGGAAGTTCTTTAGGGGACTCAGTGTGTTTCAAAACACATGTTGTGTTCGTGAATTTCACTCTGAATGTTTTTCAGCTCACTTTATTCAGGCACAGAGCCACAAAGTGAAAGACGGGAAATCTTTGCTTAACTTATTTCCTGACTCATTTCCTGACTCCGAAGTGTGGGGAGCAGGTCACAAACATCGGTGTGATGAAACATGCTGATATGAACTCCCACAGTTAACGGCGTTGCCTGGATAGTTTTGCATCACTATAAACAATCGAAAATAAAAGCTTCTGTGTCACACTGACTGAAAAAGACGTGTTTGGCTGTTGCTCAGCCTCACAGCGGTGTTGTAAGAGTTCAGTGAGGATGAGATAAACCTGATGAATTACACTTGTTCCTAGTTGGCAGCGCGAGCTTGCAGAACACGACTGCTGCTGTTAAGACTGCGCTACTTGTCTACAAAGCTGTTAAGTTTTCCTGATAAACAAGTTCCATTTTTGTCATTATCTCACATGTTGCTCACGTCATTGTCCTCAAATAAATCAGACTTTCCACACATTCTGTGATTTAGTCATCCTTGTCTGTAGCTTCCAAGACTTTTTTATCCACGTAAAGAGCTCCAATATTATCATTATTACGTCAGTTATCAGGGCACTCTATTCCTGATTGTTGCAGCCCTTCCAAATAAATACATATTTCGTGTGAAATAGACCACACAGTTGCTCAGTCTAATGCCTACCAAACACCGGAAGACTTTCAGAAGGCTTTTAAAGGACTAAAGTCTGACACCCTCTCACATATAAACACAATGTTTATGACACGTCTCTCTGTATGTAGGGTGTCAGACTACAGTCTTTTCAAAGACAGGCCTGCAGCAATTTTTGTCCACTTTTTTCCTCCTCCTCTCTATCATGATATAAATACAAGGACAAAGAGGCACTATTGTCCTCTCCAAATCTCCACCAGTTCCCCCTCCTTTTCTACAACCCAAGAGAGAGACTTTCAATCCCCTGCTTCACACCATGTCTACCTGGTTTGCTGCCTCCCGGCTGGTGGTGGAGAGAGAGATGATGATATCGAACATGTTTGAATTTATTGGAATGCTTAGAGGAGAAAAAGACATTTAAGAGCTATGAAGATCACTGGAACACGCCACAACTCTAGCATACTCTCATGATTTTACTCTGACATTGGCGCTGTCTTTGCTACAGTGACCGTAACCATTCACATGTGCTCACACACCAGTGGAACAACCATCGGGAGTAATTTGGAGTTAAGTGCCTTTTCCAAGGATACTTGGACACACCAATCTTCTGATAAGTAGATGACCTGCTGTGCCTGAGCCACCGCCACCCCGGAGTAAGGCAGCATAAGTCAACTACAAGGCTGGTTTATGAACCCATGCCAGACCATGTATGACACATACAGCACACAGCAGCTGCTGTCCGAACACCATAGGCTATCTTGTGTAAACACACACATATGGCATGTGGTATCAATGAATGGCGAGGCAGTGCATTTTGGGCTTCTGGAAAATCCTGAAATTTATGAGCTACGTATTTAGCCGGACACTGAATACTCTATTTCTCATCTTTTCAGTGATTATATTTCATGATACTTGAGGCAGCCTTTGATGTCATGAACTTGAAAGTTTTTTTGTGGTTTAAAAAGCAGTAACAAACTCTGTTCTGCCATTCAAAGGCTGACGGAGGTATCTGGCAGCAGGGAAATGGGAGGAAGTTATGTGAAACTCCTGTATTAAAAGTTAGTAAGTGAAGAACACACATGAGACGTCTGGTTTTGTGAATAAGAAAAAAATGTCACAGCATTACAATGTTACAGCTCATAAATGCTGTGTTTACTGATCGGATGTCTCATTGGAGGCAGGAATGAAGGTGGTATGTGGAGGCTTGTGTGTGTGTGTTTTGCAGAGCGATATATTTTTCTGAAGTATTTACAAAGGAAATATTTCAGCATACCAGCGGATAACTGGTGCAAGTCTTTGGATTGTTTAGTAATAAATCTAAGAATCAAGGTCGGGAGAATATTCAAATATTTACACAGAGGTTAGAAACAAGTGACGTACTCTGCAGGTGTCACTCAGACATTTTAATCCTGTGTCAGCTTTTGACTTTCAATCAAAGGTTTATCTCATGCAATGTTTTCATAAGCACACACTGCAGCTTTGCAGTATGGTCAAATAGCAATCTGAGATTATGTGGGAAACATCTTATAAGGCTGATACAATATTAGGAAAGTATAAATGAAATGATAGTGTTAGCCAATGATGGAAGCACTTTGCTATCTACAGTACCTAAAATAGTTTTCTGTTTATAACAAATTTAGCTCCCCACTTACAGATGATTTATACTTCATGTTAAACACGGCCATGCTTAAAGAGCGTATTCCCCTCCACATCTCATTATTTCAGTCCGTTCCTTATCTTGTTGCAAACCAGATCAGTGGATGTGACCTTGAAATACACAATCAAAAAGTCCCTACTTCAGCTACTGTGTCCAGTCTTACCATGCCAGAGTTTTCCCATGTTTTGCTGTTTATCACGAATCACTAATGCTTTATAAAATCCCCAGCCATTTCAACTGCAGGCTACAGAGCTTCATACTTATCATGCATGTGTTTTCCCACACTCCAGTTTTATTTTGATCGCTTTTATTAGTCAACCACAATACTCAAAAGAAGAGGATTTATGTGCTTTAGAGTGATGAAACACTGTTAAACAACGACACACCAGGGACAAATAGATAAAAGTGGAGTACCATCTAAACTAAACAAATCGGACCTGAGATTATTCTTTAAAAAATGGATGGAAATGCAGGAGCAAACCTCAAACATCAGCAGGAAGGCTGTTCTATACTATGGCAACATGAACACTGAATGCTTTGTTGCCAGATATTCAAATGATTGGTTGTTCGGCAAAGTCAAAGTTGAGTGGTAATAAAGTTTGGAGTGCAGATTGATTTACTACAGAACAGTAATATGATTTTGACGAAATAGCATAAGACATGATGATAACTGTGATGGATTACTACTCTTAAACAAGAGTAAACAACTATTAATCTCTTAAAATTTATCTTGCCTGGATATGACAGAAAACATTGTTACATCACATCATCGTGTTGCATCACCAGCTGAGAATGTCACTACATTTTTGGTGCTCCATGTTTCACTGCTACAAAGCTCAGCTCAGTTTGGAAACAGCTCAGTTTGGAAGTGGTGTATCCACCTCTAAATTCAGGTCCACAATCAGTCATTTTGAGTCCCACTTTTCCCTAGAGAGCGTAGTTTTTCCTGGCTTAGATTTTTATTGCATAATTATTTTTCATATAAACAAGGAACTCCCATCGGTGCCATTTTAGCAACAGCGTCCTGTGATACCGGTGGCTTATCAGCAGCAAATACCTTAAGACAGTTTAGCCCTAACGCTCTGTAGTCAGAGGCAGTTTTTATCCAATACAAACCTCATCAATCTTGTGCTCGACCACACTTTCTTGCAGTGTTAAACATAAACTGTTGATACTGGCCGAGATGGGTCGAGATAGAATTACAATGTAGCCGCAGTGTCTCGCTTATTCAGTTGTTTCACTTGAGTTTGATTGTGTAATGTGACTGTGGTTATTTAGTACCATATTAGGGGAAATGTGTTGGTATTTGGATACATGGTGATCATATTGTTGTGAGTGCTCATTTATCTGTGTGTGTTGTGTCTTGTATCAGAGAAAGAGAGAGCATACTCCATGTTAAAGGACTGTTGTGTGGTAGGGCACTCACAACTGCAGCTTTCTAATATTTATAGACAACTCCCAAAAGGTAGTCGACTCGTCAGTTAATCGCAGTCATATATCTTTACAATAACAATGATCAGTCCTCATCAAAGCAATCTCAAATACAACCAGTAAGGGTTAACTGAGGTAGCTGCGACCCAGAGTCCTCAATTGGCTTTGGGAGACTGTTTACAAATGAGCTGTGATCTGATTGGACTTAACCCCCGACAGGCTTGTCTGAACTTGAGATACTGTTTGACTCCAGTAACAACATGACTGCTTTCTTGCAGGACTACGGGAGTCTTTCCTTCTCTAAATACCCTAAATTCTTTTATCTAATTTAGCATAACATAGAAAATGGTTGTTCAAACAAATCTGTGTTCAACAACAACTAAAGGTGTGTCCACCTTCAGTCGTTGGGAGGCATCTCAACTCACAACCATGACAACAACAACTACCCACAGCACCCCGGGCTGCATATCTGTGGTAGATGATGATAGTCAAATAGTCGACTTTTGCCGGGATGTTGTTACACACTGATTTAGAGATAACTCTTTCGCAATCCGAGTCTGGGGAACATGGCATCACGTGACAAATGTAATTCCACCGTTTGGCCACTATGAAAATTGGCTTCAGTGGGCACTTCCTGGAAACCTGTGTAAAACGTCAAGTATGGAGGATTTATTGCCATCCTGCTGTTAGGTTGCAGATTGAATACCACCTCCTTCACCCCTCCCTCTCCAAGTGTGTAGTACCCTGGAAATCCAGAGTTCCCGCGAGAGCACAATTTCAATTTGCTCAGTGAGTCACTCTGGCAATCAGTAATGATGCTCATTACCCATGCCGTTGGAGCCGAGCTGCACCAATCACATTGGTGTATCTGATATAGGCGGGCCAGAGGCGAGCTAAACAGATGATGATATCGCTGCAACGACAAAGTCCGGAATCAGTCAGTAAACATTGCAAGATGACCACGGATGAACACCAGTTGTTTGAAACGGCTTTGACCGCTACAATGAACGAGTTAGACTTGGTTTTTCTCTAAAAGAGGAATAGAAGACGGCGCTCGAATCTTTCCTTTGCAAGAAGGACATTTTTGCTGTTTTGCTGACCGGATACGGCAAGAGTCTAATCTACCAGTTAGCTCCGCTGGTAGTGCTGTGGATACGTCACCCCGTGTATTGTTCTGATTGGTCGTAGTGTTATCCAATTGTGTGCAGTGATATTTTCAAATGCATGCTTGGTGCCGCCCCTCGAGTTGGGCCAGTTGCATTCCTCATAGCCAGACCCTAAATCTTTCTAGATTTGGGTTTGGATTTCCAGGCTAAGTGTGAGTAGAAACTATGGTAACCTTCAGGTAACATAGAAGCATGAGAAACCCTCTCTATAGCCTGTGTTTGGCTTGTCCCTTCTGTACTACTGTAGAAATATAGTGGTGCAAGATAGTGGGCTCTGTGGAGGAAGCTCTGCAGCAATATACCGTGAAGCTGCACACTGTGGAATGAAAATTGATGGTTATCATACCATCTACATTTGCTTATTTATGGTACTGACAAAAATGCAAGCTAAACAGAGAATCTCACCTGTGGGTGCGCAGTATTTGTTCCACAAAAAAAAAAACCCCAACAACTTCTGTTTTCTTTTTAAGGGTCATTGTAACTAAAAATGATGGTAATAACTGTGTAATACCATATATGGTATGAGACAGTTTTCGTGCTGTGACAATCTCCGACCATTGCAACCCTACTGTGTAGATACAAACGGCTCATTCTAGGTCAACGAAAACATAACGATTCTTAGTTTCAGGTAATTATACACCAGAGAAAACATAGTTATGAATAATGTAGTCCATTCCTTCCCCTGAACTTTTTATCCTCTGATCTGTAATCTGTGCATGATCATTGTTTGACTTTTGCATCTCCTTTGTGTGTGTGTGTGTGTGTGTGTGTGTTTGTTTGTTTGTATATGTGTGTGTGTGTTTCAGGGGCTCTAAGCTGGACATGGTGGAAGTGCTGTGTTTCAGGGACAGAACTCTGCAGGGAAGCCGCTCCATTCAGCACAGTGTCATCTTCCAGATTAAACTACCTGAGCTTCCCCTCAACTCAGGTAATTTCCATTCCTTTATGTGTGTGTGTGTGTGTGTGTTCCTGTGTATGTCGTATCTGTGCACGTAACAGTATGTAACATGCCTGTGTGTGCGCTGGTATGTTCATCTGAATGTGAATGTATTTAACTGATATGAACCCTCAGTCCTTGCTACTTCCACTGAGACTTTGTGCTTCCTTTTCAAGCCACGCTAATCTCACACAGCTTCTCCATTATTCTTTTATCTGTGGAATAAGGGATGAAAGTAATTTAAATGTTAATAGCAGGATGGGAAAAAGGTGTGAAGGTTTTTGTCGGTTCAGACGAGGTGTCTTTGTTTACCTCACTCTACCTCTTCAGCACATCATGGCTTTTAATTAACTCACAGTTGATGTATTCATGCAACAAAAATTGATTCAGCTGTTGTGTTTGCTTTTGCATGGACAAATTTGGTATTGTTTTGAAAGGGATTAATCAATGCACCCTGTGGACACACCAGGCTCAGTTCTTGCCACAACTAAAAAGTGTTTTCTCCTCAGAAAGGGGAAATAAACATTGTAATTAACATTCACATTATCAGTCAAGAGTCAGTATTAAACTCAATTGAGCCCACACAGTCTATTTAAAATGCCCACTTCCAACCAATTTTCACAGTTTTTTTTGTGTTACACAGCAACAAATGCTGAATGGTGAAAAATTAACAGTGGGAAGTAACTGTGTCAAATGAAGCATCAAAGTGTGTGAGAGAGACTGCCAAGTAGAAAAGCAAATGTCAGAGTTGAGTGGTGTTGATTTGAGCAAATAAACTTATAGTTTGAGTTCACGATAATGTTCACAACAATCTGGAACACATCAGATACTGCTACAATAATGTAAGGCAGTTTGTCTAATCTACATTTAAAAGAATCAGTTAATTTATTATTAATAACAATAATAATAAACTTTATTTCTATGGCACAATTTAAAACCAGAGTTAGAGGGTGTTTTACAAATTACCATACAAGATAGGTGCAAAGACAGTTAACCATAGAGAAGTAAAACATAAAATTTAAAAGAAGATCATACACAGAGAAGGGATTTTAAAAACTACTGAAACATAAAGAGATAAAACAAAATGTAAAAGAACAAAGCAACAGGAGCAGCTGTGGCTCAGGAGGTAGAGAAGGTCATCCACTAATTGGAGGATCAGTGGTTCAGTCCTCGGCTCCTCTAGCCGCATGTCGAAGTATCCCTGAGCAAGATGCTGAACCCCAAATTGCTCCTGATGGCTGTTACACCGGTGTGTGAGTGTGTTAAAGAAAAAAATACTGAGTAGCAGGTGGCACCTTGTACGGTAGCCTCAGGCACCAGTGTGTGAACGTGTGTGTGAATAGGTGAATGTGACTTGGAGTGTAAAAAGCACTTTGAGTGGTTGGAAGGCAGTCCTACCAAAAAAATAAATAAAAAAAATATATATTTATACACAAGATGCCAGTCTGTACAGTTGGCTTTTAAGGGCATGACATCTATATATATCTATATTTTTTTTAAAGATTATTTTTTTGGGCTTTTTGCCTTGAATGTACAGGACAGCGTGAAATGGGGAGACAGAGAGAGTGGGGAGACGACATGCAGCAAAGGGTTGCAAGCCAGAGTCGAACCCGTGACCGCTGCAGCGAGGCATCGCCTCTATACATGGGGCGCCGGCACAATCCGCTAAGCTACCGACGCCCCGCATGACATGTATTCTATAGGACGCTGGGTGGAATGGCTAATTCATGTGAACAAATGATCAAACATATATCAATAAAAATGTTAACTGGTCTCCACACTTAATATTTAAAGTGAAAAAAAGAGATAGTGGGCAGTGGGCCTTTTCCTTATTTGTCATGGCACCAGTTATAATATGTTTAAATAACGTTTAAAAAATATGTTTATCTCATCTCTTTTCACAGAGGCTATTTCTTCTTGAGAGAGTATTTGCAATGAAAAATGTTGAGGTCTGTGTATAATGCAGAATAACTCAGACATTGTCCCTGAAGAGACACGTTGCTGTCTCATTTTCTGAATGTGTTTTCACTGCTGTGAAAATCCATTTACTTCCATTGTGTTGGGAAATGTCAGAGATGCCACAGCTGGCTTTGTCAGAACTTGAGTAAGTACACCCAAAGTGTCTGCATGGCCAGATACCACTACAGTGGTGAGTGGGGGAAACTGTGAAACACTTCAACAGTTTTAATGTTTTATTGTTTTCTCACTTTGTAGTAGAGACATTTTGTGCTTATTTTACATTGATAGTCTGTTTTTTCCCCCACAGCATGTCCTAAGAGTGTAGGCTGGGAGAAGAACCCAAAGGGGGCCATGGGACCCAGGATGGTCAACCTCAGTGAATGCATGGACCCTAAAAGGTAATAAACAAAATACAGATGTGTTCAGGTGTAACTGAACTTTATCCACCAACAATTAAAGAAAATAAAAAGGGTATTATTAAGCAATTTTAGCTAAACAATTTGTTTTGACAAAGAAGCTAATTAACAGAAAAGTTTTTACTTTGGTGCTTCATGTTATGGGCTGTTATGGGTTTGTTTTTGTGGACAGATGAAGTAAAACTTCTTTGTTACTAGGGATGAGCGAGTACACCATTATCTGTGCTCAGAATGTGCGAAGTTTATGCCAGAAGTGGGTGGAGTTTAAATTGAAAGTGGGTCGGGCCCAATCAGAAGTTGTTATTTTATGCCTGAAATTTACATGGATTAATCAGAAGTTGTAATATCTATTACCTATGAGAGCAGTATTTACAGAACAGCCTTAGAATTGAGCTTCAGATCATTTTTTATCACAGGAGTAAGAGGTTAAACACAGCTACCAACATGAAGATTTGAGTACAGATATTCGGCTCAATCCTATTTGTTACCCTGAGCACCTTGTGAACACAGAGGGTCTTCAGTTGTCTCCATTGACTGTCTGCAGGCTTGCAGAGTCATCAGTGGACCTGAACCTGAAGCTAATGAGATGGAGACTGGTTCCTTCCCTGGACCTGGACAAGGTGGTCACCACAAAGTGTCTTCTGCTGGGAGCTGGAACTCTGGGCTGCAATGTAGCCAGGACCCTCATGGTAAGGGTGGAAGGGTGAATGGATGGAAAGACAGACTATATTCAGGTTAAAAGTATCCAGGAATCTGACACTTTGGTCTTATGGCTTTGCAAACTGTGTAAATTATTAGGGATGCACCGAATATTCGGTAACCGAATATATTCGGCCGAATATTGCAAAAAAACACACATTCGGTATTCGATGGAATAAGCAAGGCCGAATAATAGCAGTGTGTTTTGATGACGCAATCAAACAGCGTGAGTAAAATGTCGGCAGTTGCGGCTAAAAATAGTTTTGTGCAAGTAAAAGAAATCATTTAGCACGCTGTGCGAGTACAGGTTTCAACCAGCAGCAGAAACGAAAGGCGAATCCTGCCGGTTGTGGGCTGAACGGGGGTCACAGACAGGAATGTATTCCTGTCAAATACGGCGGCCATAGTTCTCCTTGGCGCAAGATAACGGCTTACCGGCGACTGAGAAGCCCGGCTCCAGGTCTTTTAATGTCCTCTTTTTGGTGTCATGACTGCCCAGAAGTACCTGAACAGCCGAGCCATGGCGGCACACAGGTATGTAGCGTAACAGAGGAGAAACGAGCCGTTCACATTTCTCTTTGTGGCAGGTAACGGTCCACAAACCTCACCGCACTTTAGGGACTGTTCATTACTTATGAAGGGACTGTCAGGGGAGGAGGGTGGCTGGTTGATTTTTATTTTATTTCTTTATTTTATTTTGATCCCCCCTATGTTAATCACTTATTGATGCTGTTTTTGAAGTATGAGTAAGTCAATAAGTAATTTATTCCATTGAAATATCATTGATGTATTATAGAAAAGTGATTTATCTTTTTATAAATGACAAAAGGCACATCTGCCTCATTTTTGCTGTGGTATCGTGATACTACTCAGAACTGTGATACTTTCACTGGTATTGTACCGTGGCTCCCATGTTTGGTACCGTGACAACACTAATCTGGAGGGGGTTCATCTGCAAAAAATAATTAAAAACTAAACAACGGCGTTCGGTACTCGGTATTCGGCCAAGTGTTTTATTCTATTCGACTTCGGCTTCAGCCACAAATTTTCATTTCGGTGCATCCCTAGTTTAAAGCCCAACTTGCAGGTCGGAGACCATGGTGAATAAATGTGTAGGAAAATGATGTAGAAACTCGATTAAAACAAAAAACAAAAACATATACACACTACAGTGACTTTTGGGGTCGTTTTTGTGAGAGAATTTTGCTTCCGCATCTAAAAACCCACTAATCGGAAGTGACGTAGCATACGGGAGTCCAGCCGAGTTCGATTGAGTGTAACATTAATAAACATGGATCCCAGTACTAGTTTTGAGACTTAAGAGGTTGAAAATGTACATTCATATGCATATGACGGCCCACAGGCTTATAATTATGAGCCTGCTAGGCGTCCAAGAGACCAGGAACAGATCAGGGTTAGGAGAAATAACGGCCACAGGAGAGAAATAGAGCTGTGGTGCGAGGAGAACCAGTGGAGAACTGGGCAGGTGTCTTGGTGAGCAACCAGCGTTAGCTAACGACAGCTAACAATGTCTAACGCTGTGTTCACTTCACAACATTAAGTTTGCCATCACGTATTAGGTTATAACAAAGTTATACCAATAGTTCTGCCAGTATTAGATAACTAATGCTACTTACCCATAACAGAAACTAATGCGCAAATATCAGCTTGTATCAGACGTATCTTGCGATGCGTGTTATAACTCCGCATTACGGTGTATTGACGTCTGCAGGGGAGAGAGGGGAAGAGAGAGACATTCGAAGATTTCCTGATAATGTTTTGTATGATAGGTGCTTGTGTGGGAACTGCCAGCCCATGTCCTCAGCTGTGGAGAGTATGTGCATGCCTCACACTGCCCATCAACCCTCACGCCGCCTGCTCCCGTCTCAAACACGGAGGCCTCCCTCTCCGCGGAGTCCGCCTGCCCTCGCACATACCCTCGGCTCGCGGCCCCGCACATACCCCCGAGGCTCGGGTCTCCGTGCGGGGCCGCGGGGCTCGGGTTCGGGCCTCCCGAGCCTCAGGGGTATGTGCGAGGGCGGGCGGGCTCCGCTGGGAACATAATCCTCCTGTCCAAAGTGAGCGCTGCACAGGACTGCGTTTTTGGTCACAGATGGAGCCGTGAAAAAGCACCTCTTCACCTGCACAAAATGCACCCAGGCACGAAAACTCCACTCCTTTTTCTGTCCGGAAAACAGTGGACTCGATGTCCTGACAGACTCAAGTTTGTGCAACCTGCACAAACACAATAATTCAGCATAATCACAAATGGTAAAATGCACTGTTAACAACCGAAAAAATAATCACTCACAAGTTTACTACCATTCAGACTCACTACCACCTACTACTGCGCATTGGACAGAGGCAGGGTCAAGGACGCAGAGTCCCTCTCATGACGTAGTATCAGGCGATGTTGAAAAAAAAAAGCCTTTTTAGAAGAGGAGCTAAAAAGAGCCACTTTTTCCTCTGAATTTGTGCCCTTATGTCATGTAAACGGTAATTTTCAGACAAGGTTATGTATATATTTTTAAAAAAATGTAACCTGCAAGTTGCACTTTAAGTGGGAGCTCAACTGTACTCCCTAAGAGACAGCATTCACAGATATAGATCAGTAAACTTTTGGTGTCAGACATCTGCCATAAATAAACACAGATCACCATCGACATTGACATTACGCCTGGAGGGCAGGTTTAGACAACTAATAAACCTCTGTAAATCAAGAGTTTTGGTGCAGATTACAAAAAGTTCCAACAGACAGAATGTGACAAAAATAGCCTGCATGGGAAAGGAGACAAAGGCTAAAAATTCATCTTGGGAAATGGTCCAACCTGTCACTTTAATTGACTCCACTATCAAAAATATAAGTGGTAAGACGAAAAAATGTTTTGCTTTCTGCAGTCTGTGACATTAGGGCTGCAACTAATAATTATTTTCATTGTCGTTTAATCTGTCAACTATTTTCTCAATAAAATGATTAATTGTTTGGTTCATAAAATGTCAGAAAATGGTGAAAAATGTTGGTGAATATTTACCAAAGCTCAAGGTGACACCCTCAAATGTCTTTTCTCCACAAAGATATTCAGTTTACAGTCATAGATGAGTAAAGAAAATATTCACATGTAAAAAGCCATGATCAGAGAATTGTGACTTTTTTTAAACATATGATACGATACAATACGATACGATACGTTATTATACAGCACAATACGATATGATGCAGTATGATACGATACGATATGATAGGATACGATATAATTTATTGTCCCCGTAGGGAAATTCGTCTTGGACTCAGGAGCTGCACAAGTATCGCAGCCTTACGCCAGGGCCACACCGCCCGCGGAAGCGCCGCGAATAGCCTCGAAGCGCCGAGAAGAGAAGGCAGTTTCCTTTCGGCGCCCATGTTAACCGACTGTGTCGTCCACACTGCCCGCGCCGCGCCGGGAAGCTCCCCGGCAGGCTCAC
>NC_065529.1:32089578-32091018 GCF_006386435.1 Epinephelus moara | reverse complement strand
ACCCATGATGGAAAAACAGCCCCAAATGTGACGGAGAAAACAGCTGGGAGCAGAAGCGCTTGTCGACCAGCGTGGAGAAATGCGCGTCTGGTGTGAACGGAAATGCTCCGGCGCGCGCGAGAATTTCGGTGCGCTGCGCTTCGCAGCACTTCCGCGGGCGGTGTGGCCCTAGCGTTACATACATACTTACAATAGTGCAGAAGAAATGGGAAGCATACACCATAAAAACATGAAAACACAAAGCACAACACAGCCTCCAACAAACCTCTTAATAAATGGCTCAAACTGATTATTTGCTTATCAGATTAGTTGGCAGTTATTTATTTTTTTTCTTGCCTTTGTATAGATTTTTCAAATGAAGCACATACATATATAAACAAACAAAGCCAACCAACAGAAACAACACCTCGACATATAGACTGACAAGACAGAAAAGTTTAGAAAAGAATATCCACTGGAGAAAAAAAAAAGAACGCTGCAGTTACAACTTTTAAAAAAGAGATTGTACAGCAATGTGATGTAAACATTGACAGATGGAGCAATCGTTTACTGCCCTCCAGGGATGAGCAAGTCAGAGTTTCTAGAGGAAAAAGTGAAATGGCTCCCAAAGTTGCCAGAACTTGTCCCATTTATTATTGAGATCATAGGTCAGTTTCTCCAGAGGAAACACAGCTGATATCTGTGATAACCACATATCAACCCTGGGGACCTGTGGAGCAAACCATCGCAGCAGGATGCACTTTTTAGCAGAGTATAAAAGAATCAAAGAAATTGTCTGAAACATGGTGTGAGGAGGAGGAGAAGGAGTCAATGAAAACTGTTTTGCTTGTAACTTCCTGAATTACAGAATGAAACTCTTTCCAAAATATTTGGAGACAATGACACGACCTGAACACATGAAAAAAACATGTACTGTTGTGTGTTTGACATTTAAAATAAAAGTTTGAGCTGTTGGGGAACATTTTCTGGAGGCGGCCAATTATTTTTAGTCGATCAATCATTGCAGCTCTATGTGACATTAAAGAAAAATACAACTATAATTTTGTCTTCTCCCTGCCCACCTCAGGCCCTGCACAGCATTCACTGGCTGAACGAGGCACAAAAGGGGAATTTGCTGTATAATAAATGTGCCTTTTCTTGTCTCAGTCATTCACATCAGATTCTCAGAGAAGTTATATTGGAATTTAAGAGCAGTGACACAAAAATATGTCTCCTGCAGTGTTTGGTATCTTACTATATAATCACGAAATCTCTGTCTGTGTGTGTGTCTCTATTCCACGTTTTTCTCCTCACTGACTTGGTCAATCCATGTGAAATTTGGCACAGTGGTAGAGGGTCATGGGAGGATGTGAATAAAGCAATATTACATCAATTGGCCAAAGGGGGGCGCTATAGCAACCGATTGAAATTGCAAACTTTGAATGGGCATATCTCATGCCC
>NC_065529.1:32082276-32089052 GCF_006386435.1 Epinephelus moara | reverse complement strand
CGACAATTACGCACGGCTGCGCGCTCTTTATAACTCACTGTGTGAACCTATGTTGCATAATAAAGATTTGCCCCACTCAGTAACTTCATCCTGGCGCCGGGCTTGCCTTAACCTCAATCACTGCGTGATTAGTATATAAAGGTGGAAAAATAAATAAAATTGCGGGCGGTAATGGTCAGAAATTCAGCGGGAGTGGGCAGGAGCGGGTTGAAGAGAACAGTCCAATGCAGAGCTCTAGCGCACAGGTTGAATTTTATGAATGGAGGGGAAAAGAGGAGACGTATTCCCCTGCAAAATTACCCGGTATTTGCGAAACAAAATCACTGAAGTTAAAGTTCTGTCACAAAACTATATTGTTACGGATATTTGCACATTTTTAAGTGGGTATATAAAAAATCCTGGAGCTTTCTTAGTGGTACGTGACGTGATGAACGTCTCGACCTGTCATTTCGTATGGATTTTGATTGGCTGTCAGTGTTTCTATCGTTCATCAAATCGCTCTGAAAGTGATCCAAACGATATCGTCCACCACTATCGTTGTCGTTATAGTTGTAGTGTGGATGCTGCTGAACACTTGAGTTTAGAACGATTTTTAAAACTGTATATTTATAGTTATATTTATAGTTATAGTTCTTGGTGTGGACGGCCCTTAAGTCATGGTATGGTATGCTGTACATAATCACGGAAACTGACAGTGTGTTATTCTGTCAGTCAGTCATTCTGTCTGTCCCACATTTTTCTACTCACTGAAGTGGTCAATCTATGTGAAACTGCACATAGGCATTGAGGATTGGCATAGGTAGAAGGTGACAAAGCTACCAATGGGTATGGACTAGTAATATAATGTTCTTCAATAACCTTGTCAGAAGCTTTGAATCTGATTACCCTAAATCATGAACTTACTTTCTTGTTGTGTGAATATTTGTTTAGCTTTGTAACAACATTATGAAGGATCCCAGGATTTCATCCACAGATTTTATATGAAGTTAATCCCATAACAGTACAAATAACATAATGCTAGTTTATGTAAGAACCTACTGTCATTCTCTGATGCTGGGGGAACAGACTACAGTAAAATCCAATGAAAGTGCTCTATTCAGCGTTCAGATCCAAAAGGCTGCTACCCTGTAGGTTACTTTTTATAGTTTTTTTTTCCATATATTACAACCTGCTGGTTATGAATTCAAGTTTTTTCTATTAGAAACTGAATTAAATCTTTCAGCTTCACTGTAGTTTTTTGGACAAACCGTCCCTGTGTCACACCATCTTTATATGTGGATACACATCTATTTTATTTGGCTTAAAATAAATAAAGAAAGAAAAATTAGTAACAAGCATAACTGAGAAAGAGATGTCTGTGCTTTTGAGGTGAATTGAACAAATAAATTCTAATGTGTTCTGAATGTTTTGCTCAGCTGTGAGAAACTACTGCAGGGTGTGAAATGACGGGCTGTGTTGCAGTAATTTAAATGCACTTTATGTCTGCACTTTGTGTCTGCACTTTATACTTAACATGTGCTCTCGCAGTATGTATTTTTAAGTAGCAGCCTTTATGTCCAAGACAACTCTCCCAAGGGACAAATGAGGTTATCTTTAATCTTCTTGAACTAAATGACTGCGTTGGAGCGCTGGCCTTGTACGGCTGCCTGCAGTTATGAAGTTCATTTTAGTGCACGTCTCTGCTTCTTTGTGTGCTCGTTATTTACTTTTCCAAGGACACTTTAGAAACTCTGTCAGTCAGTGGAGACATAATGAATACCCCAGTGTAATGTAATTGACAGTGTGGCTGGACTTTGTGTGAACAGAGAATGACATTAATGAAAAACAATACGAATTGTACCTGCTGCACGCTGATGCATCCATTACTGCAAAATGAAAGTGGAATAAACACAGGGTACTAATCCTCCCACTCATCGTCACTAATGCTGTTTACAAAGTGCTGCTCAGGACAATGTTCATGTCAATATGTAGGTATTGAGTATTTTTATGTGATGTGATTAAATATATGAATGATGTTCTTTTTCCTCCTCAGGGATGGGGAGTGAGACACATCACATTTGTAGACAACGCCAAGATCTCTTACTCCAATCCAGTCAGGCAGCCGCTGTATGAGTTTGAAGACTGTCTTGGAGGAGGGAAGTCCAAAGCCATGGCAGCTGTCGATCGACTCATTAAAATCTTCCCTGGTGTGGTAAGTACTAAAATGCAGATGATAATGCCCAAGCTGTGGGACATGATATCTTTATCGCTCTTCGTAAGTGAGGATCAAACCAAAGCTTACTCTGTTAAAGTCTGAAATCCTATCATCTAAAAATCCCTTTTTTTAGTTTCTATTACTAATAAAGATACCCCGATTGTGAAATTCTGGGTCGATACCGATGATTAAAATGATTTTCCCAATAGCTGATACCCCTGTCTTTTGTTATTGTTGTTTTTTGTTTTTGGTAATTTTTTCCCCTTTGTGCCAGGAAAACAGACATTTTGAGCCTTTCATACACTATCTTTCAAAAAGCATAAATTCAGTTGTACACATTTATGAAACAACCTTTAATATAAACTGCTTTGATATAAAAAATATCTTTAAAAAACAGATTCAGAAGCCTTTTGGTAACACTTTACTTGAAGGTATCTACATAAGAGTGACATGACACTGTCATAACTATGACGTGACACTTGCCATAAACATTATATAGATGTCATAAACGTTTATGACTGCTGTCATTAAGTGTCATTCAGTTTTTGTAATGACAAGTTGACATTGTTTGGGTTGTCTTGATTATGACAAGTTGACATTAATCAAATTGACATTACCAGAAGTTGTCTTTGTCATGAGACAAGTTGACATTAATCAAATTGACATTACCAGAAGTTGTCTTTGTCATGACAAGTTGACATTAATCAAATTGACATTACCAGAAGTTGTCTTTGTCATGACAAGTTGACATTAAATTTGTTTGGGATGTCCTTATAATGACAACTTGACATTAACCAGGATGACATTACCAGAAGATGTCTTTATGTTAATGTCAAGTTGTCATAATAAGGACATCCCAAACAAATTTAATGTCAACTTGTCATGACAAAGACAACTTACATGTATGGTAATGTCACTTTAATTAATGTCAAGTTGTCATAATCAAGACAACCCAAGCAATGTCAACTTGTCATTACAAAAAACAAATGACACTTAATGACAGCAGTCATAAACATTTATGACATGTACATAATGTCTATGACAAGTTCATGACAGTGTCATGTCATAGTTATGACAGTGTCATGTCTCCCTTATGTAGATACCCTCAAGTAAAGTGTTACCACCTTTTTTACTATATCCATCCATCCATCAATTTTCATCTGCTTATCTGGGGCCGGGTCCCGGGGGCAGCAGGCCCAGCAAAGCACCCCAGACGTCCCTCTCCCCAGCAACACCTTCCAGCTCCTCCTGGGGGACCCCAAGGTATTCCCAGGCCAGATGAGATATGTAATCCCTCCAGTGTGTCCTGGCTCTACCCCAGGGCCTCCTACCAGTGGGACGTGCCCACTACATACTTGAGCTACTTACTATATATATAATACATTATAATTTCCTCTCTAATATATATTTTATATTACTGTAAATAACATCAACACATTTCTAATTCAAACAACTGTATTTATTCACGTTTCTTGCTAAAAAAATACTCATTTTTTCTGGATAAAGCTTGATCACATCATATTGTAAATCAATTCACCTTCGTCAGCAGGCAGTTGTGGCCACCGGCTGCTAACAGCTAACATTGACTAGATTTCCTCCGGACGATGTCAGCAGTGGATTGTTGTTCACAATGAAGCCTTATCAGGGAAACAATAGGGCGCGACCCCTGATGAGTCAGTAGTGATTTTTCTGCATCCTTTTATCTGTTCATCTCAAACACGATGGGATGTCATTAGTCTGGAGCTCTGCTTTTTAGCCTGATGTGACACAACAGGAAAACGATCAGTCACTGACGTCTGTGACAGTCATCTTGTCTGTTCATAGGCTGATGGCAGTCAACAAGATGGTTATTGACTGATACCGATGTACTGCTGATAAATTGGTGCCTCCCTAACTCCTAAATCTGACAAGTATTGTGGTTCTGTTGGTTTTTACCGTCATACAGCAGCTTTTGGAAAACTTGACAATATAATCTGAATTTTGTTTATGCTCATAATCATATTCCTGCATAATCATATTCCTGTTTGATTGGTTGTGTCTGAGATGTGATGGCCAAATCATGCAGAAAATGAAGAGTCGTGTTAGTTGCATATTAATGCTGGCAGTTTCATTACTTTGTTAATTAATGAGTGGGTTCTCTGGGGAGATAATTTGCTATATTACTAACTGAAAACGCAGCCAAACACTCACAGCGTGACTCTGTTTTGGCGACAAAGCACCCATCACTTATTAGTCGACTTGGAAAAACATAGGCAGAATGCATATTTATGATGTGAATCATGTGTACACCTGTATGCTGATGCATGCATGTTAAGTTCTGCAGGAGGATGGAGGCAGTTCATGTGAGGATGATTTACTTTTGTTTTGCTCGCCCTCAGATAGCATCTAATGCAGGGATTCAGGAGGTCATTAAAGTTGAAATTCAGCAACTTGTTTGCTGAGTTGTTTCCCGTTTGTACGGGTTCACAGCCGTCTGTATGCGGGTAACAGTTACTGCATTATATCCTCTAGCTCAGTGGTTCCCAACCTTTTTGCGACCCCTTAAATGGAACAGTTCAACCTGAGGTTATTTTTCCATCTCACATAGTTTAATTTAAAGGATCTTTCAGGGGCTTGGAAATGTAAGAACAAAGAAAAACAAAAATGTTATTAAAATGTAAGGTTAATTTAGTGTAACAGAAATATTCTTTCTCATCTCTGTTATGATCTCGTCACAACATGTGATGTAGTAAAAGGAACTAAGTGTATTTACTCAAATGCAGTTTTGAGGTATTTAAACTTCACTTCTGTTTCCTGCTTCTTTACACTTCTCCCCTGATACATTTAAATATTGTAGTCTCACTCTTCTACATATATGTTACAGCTGTACTTACTTTTAAAATTTAGATTTTACCTGCAATACATATTATTTGTTTATTAAATATGATGCACTGTAATAGATAAAAGTATCCAAATAAAGCCCCTTATTGGCTCACTACCTCTTACATGTTAATGCTTCAATAATAATTATCGAATAATGTCACATTGACAGGTGCGGTTCTACAGAATCAGAGTCTTATGATGCTTTAATTACATTTTATTGCCAATTTTTTCTGTATTTTTACATAAGTACATTTTTGACAGGCTGGGCAATATGGAGAGAATCAAAGATTACAGCACTGTAAACCAAATACCTTGATATCAATATTATAACGATATTGTAGAGTTGTTCATTGGTGCTTTCACAAAATATTTACTTAATGAATTGTAGTAATGTAACGTGGATATAATGACTAAGTGGCTAAAAGCAATAATAGAACAGCGAGAACAGTCTAAGTTTAGAAAATTACATCACTGTATTTGAATGCAGCCTTTAAAATCAGGAAAAGACAACATAATATTACGATCTAAATCTAACGCCCTATTCACATGGGACTAGAACTACCAGGGGACCTTGTGTGATTTAGAAAGTAACCCCTGTATCTGGGTTTCACGCAGTGCATTTGCACTGGATAAGCAAAGCCTCTATTTTACTTGAATTTACTGACGGTACAGTAACTCTACTTTTCGCAATACAAAAGCACTACACAGCACCACTAGCACTCCTTTTTCTTTTTAAAAGTGGGTTAAGCAAACACAACCAATTTTGCCACACATTTTCACATAATTAATCTCATTATCATTCAAGATTTTGCTCTTCTGATGGATTTGAGTTTGCTTTTTATATTGTGTAGTGAGACAAGCCACCTGCACCTGAAGTGCTTTCAGAACTTTCATTTATAGTTGCTGACACAGCCTCTGTCATTCATGACCGGGAAAGAGGCAGAAAAGAGGTGTAGAGAAAACAAAAAAACCTAAATATGACCCCATATCACCCAAATGCTGATTTGCACAGGACTAATATTATCACACGATTTCACTCTTTGGCGAAATATGATAAGTTATTTGTGTTTTTTGCTTCAGAAATGGCATTTTATCCATATTGGCAAGAGACATCTTTGGAATAGAAGTTGATTGTTCTTTTGTCATATTGTACTTGGGCAAAAGTCCGGACAATCTCAAGACCCAGGACAAATACCCTTACAAAATACTTTAGGCTGCAAGCAAGGAAGCCACCACACGGAAGTGGCTAAACGCAAGCCCCCCTTCAAAGGACGACTGGATTGCAATTATTAACGAAATTCACTGTATGGAGAAAATAACTTTTTCTTTAAGATTGCAACTTGATCAACATGTAAAGTATGGGAAAAAATGTTTCATATACACAAAGGGATGCAACCTTTTGACTGACCTAACCTTCTTTTCTGTTTCACGTAAAAATAAATAAAATAAACAAACCATAAAAAATAAAGTTAAACAAAAATTACGGACATGGCAGATTTGCACACAATTAAAGGGCCAGTGTGTAAAATGGGTTGAAAACAGTGACATCAGTGGTCAAATTCTAGATTGTAGGGCTCACTCGCTCACCCCTCCCGTCGGGTAAATGACGGTGGCCTCGTAGGGACAAAAAGGCTTGCGCACAAGTTTTTCAGCAGCAGGTCTATCTAGCGACGAGGTGAATGTTTATTTAGAAATCTAAACCATGTTACGATATTGTAAT
>NC_065529.1:32071984-32081713 GCF_006386435.1 Epinephelus moara | reverse complement strand
AGCATAATTATAAGGCTACGAAAACCAAATGAATTTTATTTTATAGCGATTATACACTTGTATAAACATATTAATGGATAGAATATTCAGATTCAGATTCAGATTGACAATAAACCATGCCAAATATTACACACTGGCCCTTTAAGATCACAGATGACCTCAGCAATTAATAGAAATAACCTGAGCTTCCCAGGTAGCACTAATCCTGTGTGAATAGGACAATATCTAGTCCTCTATCATGATATTAATAAAAATAGATATATTGCCCAACTCTAATTTTTGAATGCAGAATTTGTTAAGTGTTTAACGGTTTCTGATTTTGCTCATTTCTACATTATCTGAGCTCTTCTCCCCCACTGCTGCGATACCAGGAGGAGGTATTGAGGCTAAAAGTTGCTTCGCGGTCAGCAGTTATTCAGGTTTTTGAACCTTGAATCACTTTGAAGTCTTATGAGCCAATGATTTTTTTTCTTCAGGTGTGGAATATTAATTTTTGAATACTTTGGAGGGTCCTGTACCAGGAAAGTAGAGCACAGTCTGTGTAATGAAATGTTGTCACCCTCTGGGCTTTAAGGCGACTCGTCCGATTTGACTGAACTGACTCAGTGTGGGACTGGTGAGCTGTTGTGTCATTTGCCTTAAACTCTGTAAGATTGAAGCCTCACTTTAAAGTCACTGACCCATCAGAGCTGCAGTCACGACTTGGTAATAGGTTGTTCCTGAATGAGATATAATGGATCGGGATTATTATGGTGTCACAGACAAGGGGACCTGTGATGTCTCCTTTAAATGCACATGCACACACACACCCACACACACACAAATAATTGACATGCCATCAACTTTATATTCCACTCTCTCTGTCGGCCTCCTGTCATTTTCTGCCTCTCTTACTCTCCTGGGAATAACATAGGAAGTAAAGAACAAAGCTTTAGAGCTTGATGGTTGGCCCTATGCTGTCATGATGTCTGGTGTCTGTCTAGACACTTTGTCAACCCCCTGTACATGCTGCATCCCTACCTGACCTCCTATTTTTATTAGTGTGGGTGTGTGCCAGCTTCTCTCTCCTGCCGTCTTGTTTTCCTATAAACACAGGGGCAGCAGGTGCCAGTGTGAAAGATAGAGAGAAATATGAACACAGCAAGCAGAGAGCACAGAAATGCATCAACCGAAGCGAGAGGAGTCGGGTGTTGAAAAGGTCGTAAGCAGATTTCATATTTTGTCTGGTGACAAATACTGTCACCTGACATTTACAGGATAGTTTGTCTTCTTTTTTATCCTCTTTAAATTTTGGCAACAGTGAGGTCAGAGCTGGTTGAAGATATCAACAGGGGTATTGTTGGATTGTTTATCTTTTCAGGAAAGGACAATCAGAATGATTTTTTTTTTTTGTCTTTCTTGGCTGCAAGTGTACTGGAAATTGGAATATGATTACCATCTCTGCAGCCTGAAATCGCCTCCTCAGTGCTTAGCAACACTTGCGTCAAAGTGAAATGTAAATTCAAGACTTGGTAAAGAGCTCCCCAGAGCGAACGCGGCAGTTTCACTGATTTGGTAAAAGTGGCCTTTCTTCTTGTTAAGATCTCACACCTCGTCTTTGCCCTTTTCTGCCCTTGACTGTCAAATTACTCTTGACATTTCCATTCCCCTCACTGTCGAGCCTGCAAAAAACATTTTTGCGTAATTAAAAGCAGCGATTCAAGGTTTCCTTTTCATACTGTATCATCGACTCATATTGGAGAGCCGAACACAGACTGGCCTCGGGTCAGCTGTTGCGATGATTTGATGACATGTTCCACAGAGGGACTGTTGTGTGACTGCATCTGATATGCCCTCAATTACGTCTAGACTAGTGAGTCATTCAGCATTCAGCACACACACACACACACACACACACAAACAAAATGAAAAACATATTCGATTTAAGTTTTCAGCCTCTGGATTCTCACACAGCAGCTGATCAGATCTTGAAGTTCTGGAAATGTGTTGAAACATACTTTTAATTTTTATGATTTTTCTGAGACCAGACCAGTGCGAGTCCCACACTGCAAAATAAAATGTGGAACAAGCAAACCATTGGCACTCCTCAAAGTGATCTGTTGTAGTTGTGTTCTTGACCAGTCTCATTGTCTTATCTTACCTTATCTTAAATTTCATTGAGTATTCAGCCTCAGATGCACGTTACTGTATGTTTGTTTTTTAGCTGTGTCTCTCTGCCTCTTTGTCTCTGTCTCCTCCTGCAGAATGCAGAGGGTTACAACATGAGCATCCCCATGCCCGGCCACCCGGTAAATTTCTCTCAGGCCACTCTCTCCCAGGCCCAGAGGGATGTGGAGCAGCTGGAGAAGCTCATTTCAGAACATGATGTGGTCTTCTTGCTAATGGATACAAGGGAGAGCCGCTGGCTGCCGACGGTGATAGCTGCCAGCAAGAGGAAGGTAGGACAAACACAGCAGCCACACTGTCTCAGTGACAGCGGGGCTGGGGTCATTAAAGCTTGCTTTTCTTTTCACACAGGGTGAGACGACACATCTGTTGCATCCTATGGCAGTATCAAAGCTCAGAGACAGGACACACAGAGTTCAAACAAGGTTACACCATTAAATGGCCGAGCAGACAACACAGAGACTGAGACTGCCAACAAAAAATAATAGACTCAAATTGATAGAAAGAACACAACTAGGTTGATAAACACAGCACGTAGAAAAAACACCTCAGTGGTAGATGAACAGGATGTAAGTGTGAGTGTTGCATGCCTCAGTGGTAGATGAACAGGATGTAAGTGTGAGTGTTGCATGCCACAGGTCTAGATTAGGGATGCACCGAAATGAAAATTTGTGGCCGAAGCCGAATAAAATTAAACACTTGGCTGAAAGCCGAATACCGAATGCCGTTGTTTAGTGTTTCATTAGTTTTTGCAGATGAACCCCCTCCAGATTAGTGTTGTCACGGTACCAAAATTGGGACCCACGGTACGATACCAGTGAAAGTATCATGGTTCTGAGTAGAATCATGATACCACAGCGAAAATGAGGCAGATGTGCCTTTTGTCATTTATAAAAAGATAAATCACTTTTCTATAATACATCAATGATATTTCAATGGAATAAATTACTTATTGACTTATTCATACTTCAAAAACAGCATCAATTAGTGATGAACATAGGGGGGATCAAAATAAAATAAAGAAATAAAATAAAAATCAACCAGCCACCCTCCTCCCCTGACAAGTAAAGAACAGTCCCTTCATAAGTAATGAACAGTCCCTAAAGTGCGGTGAGGTTTGTGGACCGTTACCTGCCACAAAGACAGAAATGTGAACGGCTCATTTCTCCTCTGACATGTCACATACCTGTGTGCCGCCACGGCTCGGCTGTCCAGGTACTTTTGGGCAGTCATGACGCCAAGAAGAGGATATTATTGGATTATTATCGCTGGTAAGCCTTATCTTGCGCCGTAAAGCACTATGGCTGCCGTATTGCTGCTGCTGGTTGAAATCTGTACTCACACAGCGTGCTGAATGATTTATTTTGCTCACACAAGACTATTTTTAGTCGCAAATGCGAGTGCAGTGACGGACGGAGTAAAATATTGCCACACTGCCAACATTCACCGCACACTGTTTGATTGCGTTATCAAAACACGCCGCTATTATTCTGCCTTGCTTTTCACTTATTCCACTGAATACCGAATGTGTGTTTCTTTTGCAATATTCGGCCGAATATATTCAGTTACCGAATATTTGGTGCATCCCTAGTCTAGATGATACTTAAGGCCCTGACACACCAAGTTAATAGTCAGCCTTTGGTCAATGTCAATGTTGTCAGCTTTTTTAAGCCAATAACATCGTGTATGCAGAGGTCTCAGGATTTTTTAATAAAGGAGCTGTAATTCACCCACTTAGAATAGTACTTACTTCTCCATGTAGTTGGTGAATCTTCAAGAGAGCCCCTTGTGGGCTGCCAGGATACCCAAAACCTGCACTTATATGTTGTTAGTAAATAATGAATCAAATGACAATATGTAATGTGTAGGTAGGCCTTTCAATTGATGAATGCACATTTAATTTTTGCTCAACTCTGCACATCTGTGAAGCTTTTTAGCCTATTTTAGCACCTTGTTTTGGTTTGCACATTTACTGTATGGTAAAGAACAAAGCTTTTGATTAACTGGTCCATCTACGTCCCAACCCTCACCTATGGTCATGAGCTATGGGTAGTGAATGAAAGAATGAGATCGCAGATACAAGTGGTCAAAATGAGTTTCTTCTGAAGAGTGTCTGGTCTTAGCCTTAGAGGTAGGGTGAGGAGCTCGGACATCCAGAGGGAGCTCGGACTAGAGCCGCTGCTCCTTCGTGTCGAAAGGGGTCAGTTGAGGTGGTTCGGGCATCTGACCAGGATGCCTCCTGGGCACCTCCTGTTCGAGGTGTTCTGGGCACATCCCATTGGTAAGAGGCTCTGGGGTAGACCCAGAACACGCCGGCACTATCCACTACGCTACCGACGCCCCACAAAACCACTTTTTAAGAGAGTTCTTTTGTCGCACCAGACAACTGTCTGTAACATTGCAGTGTGATCACAAATATACACATAAAGAACATACATGTTATACATAATTTTGATGGTGGTATAAAGGTTAATTAAAGGCATCAGGACTGAGGCTTTCAGCGGATCTGTTTGCTCTGAGGATCCAGTGGACCGACACTCACACTGTGGCAGGAGACATTTATGACTTTGTAACATTACTCTTGTTTTACTTACTTTATGCCGGAACTTGAAATTTGGAAACCATTTGATTTGTCTGCCTGGAAATTGAAACAGCTTGATAATGTTGGCCAAATTTTCTGTTTACCAGTCAGAATTCTATTAGTTGCCAGGCAACGTTAGATTATCGTACATTGTGTCATTTATTTGTAATGCCTCCAGTGATATCACTGATGCAACTCAACAGTATTGCCATATGCAGTTAAGTGTTTTTTAGACTGCTGATTAGGTTTTCTTCATGTCCTGCTTAACTGAGAGGCAATTTAGGGCGGTTTGAGACTTCACTGGAAATTGGACAATTTATTTCTATTGCCTCTCCAAAGGTCTGGGTGCTTTCAACATTGTAAAGAGCCTATTAATGTTTTAGGTCATTGCTTTTTGGAATGACTCAACCCTCTGCAACCTTTTTGTTTGTGTAAAACAAACCATTTAGTTAATTAGATTTGGTTGAAATGTGCTGTGTGTGTGTGTGTTTTCAGGAGAAGTGTCCCTAATCAAGCCGAAGCTATTTTAGATCTGTCTTTGCCACTGCTTTGTAAAAAAAAACAAAAAAAACCTTTTGTTACCATGATTCACAAGAGTTGTTGTCTTTCACTCCCCAGCTTGTGGTTAATGCTGCTCTAGGCTTTGACACATTTGTCGTGATGCGCCACGGCCTGAAGAAACCGCCTGTCAGTCAGAGTGTTTCTGCAGGGGCAGACTCCTCCACGTCCTGTTCTTCTGCTTCCTCTTCATCCTCCACGCCAGCCGGCTCTGCGCCCACCGTCCCAGGATCCTCTCTGTTCTCCAACATCCCAGGACACAAGCTGGGCTGCTACTTCTGCAACGATGTTGTGGCACCGGGAGATGTGAGGAAAACGCACAAATACAGTAACAAGCATGCACTCATCTCATTAACTCACGTAATGCACTTAGAAGTAAAAGGGCACTCGGAGAGAACAGACCTCTGCCATATCCAAATGTTCTATCTTGCAGTGTTAATGAAAGTGAAAAATGATTTTACACGCCACATGGTTAAATCTGCTCCAAAGTTGAATGGGTTCGTCCTTCCATGCGCCCTTCCATCAAGTTTCATGAAAATGGGGTCAGTAGTTCTTTTCATAATTCTGCTGACAGTCAGAAAACAAAATGAACTGAAAAACAAAACCTTGGCAGAGGTACTAAACAAACAGATGGGATTCTTCTATATGTTTTCTTCAACCAGCACGAAGCTTTTTTAAATATTTACAGTATTTACTTGTATCTGAAAGGTGTTACTCTAAGGTGCTTTCAGACCTAGAGTTGGCTCGCTTCGGTCCGAATCGGGGACAGATTTTGTTACAAAGTTGCAAAGTTGCATAATTGCCTAGAGTTGGTTCGTGTTCTCACGGCAGCATTTACAAGCGGACCAGATAAAATGCCTTCCGCGAGAAAGCTGCTCTTGATTGGTCAGAATTTCCATGTGGGAAAAATCCAGGAAGTAAACCAAACGTTGAAGAAGAGTACACTTGCAAGATAAATGTGACACTTTCTAATGTCACAATGGAGGGACAACTACGCAGGTTGATTTTAGCGCTGCTCATCGTGGACTATATTGCTGTCATTGTTCATTGTGTCCTCCAGTACAGGAGGAGGTGCACATTAATAATCCTCCAGGACTGTAACATGCTCATGTTTAACCCAAACAATGAGTAATGCGACGGATCGAGGTCGGAACACGTTCTCACCACAAACAAACCACACCAGAGTTTGTTTGTAACCGGACTGAGACCACCTCTGCAAGAAGGTCTCGGTCCGGTTGTTTTGGTGCGCAGCCAAGTGCGATTGCTGTGTTCACACCTGCCCAAACGAACCGCATTTAGGGTCAAACAAGCTTGAGTTCGATTGAACTGAACCAAACAGGGCAGGTGTGAAAGCACCCTTAACGACCCTACAGACAATTAAAACTCAACTCTGCAGCTCCCTCAGCTCTGTGGAGATTTTTTTGTCTGTGTTCGATTGTTTTGGATTTTCAGCTAAACAACCTTGTCTGCAGTCACAGCAGGCAGCTGTTTTCATCAAAAAAGCCTATATAAACTAACTGAACATTACCTGAGCAGCGCCAAATGGTTTGCAGATGAAGTTAGCGACTAGCAGGTGAACACAGTGGAGCGTTCAGCAGCTAAAGAGTCACATATGTTTTTCAGCAGTTGGTGGAGACCAAAACAGTCAGTCTGCTATAAAGAGAGAGAGTATTAAACTTTCATTTGTCAGTTTTTCCAGAAACACGACTCCAAATGAATGCGGCTCGTGCCTGTTGCGTTTCAACTTTAGAGGGTGACATACACCGATCAGCCAAAACATTAAAACCACTGACAGGTTTCCTAGCAGAACATTGCATTGGAACAAAGTAATCAATGTTATTCACTTCACCTGGCAGTGGTTTTAATGTTTTGGCTGATCGGTGTATGTCAGTGTCATATTTAAAGCTAGTTCTTCTGCCCCCAAATCATCGAAAAATTGATCAAAATATTGTTGCAGGTTTAAATTGCACGATTTATGTGATTATTTTCAAATTTCCTTAGAATAAAGTTTTTATTTTTCTTATGATTAGATGCAAAAAGGGTGGCTTTTTAAAACGCTGTTATCCATGATGTAAAAAAGAACTGGGTGACATGCCTTACACGACAGTTCCTTTTTTCATTCTTCCTGTGTTCATTTTTTGTACCCTTGACACTCTTTGTTTCTGTCTTTGGTCTTTTTCTCCGTGGTGACCTTTTGATATGAGAATTTCATGAAAGCAAGTCATCAGCTATTGAAGGCCACAGCCAGTTGTTGGAAACTGTGCTATTCAGCTCTGACTTCTGTAAATGCCAAACGGCTTCAGCCCGCTGTTACAGGTTAAAGTAGTGTTAACATTTGAATCGGAGGCACAGCCGGCTATCTTTTACGTTGAGTTTGCTGAGTGAATAAATGAATGAATAGAAAGTTTTAGATCATGTTATGAGGCAGTGTCTTTTGTGTTGTTTTGTCTTCGGACTGAAGCAAAATGGTACAACATATTGTCAAACCCACATCATCTGTCACCACAGTGCTTTTGATCAGCTGTCATAACAAAGCAAAACATGCTGAGAAAGAAATTAATCTATAACGTTCTTTTTTTACGCCTCTGCGCTGGCAACAGCTGTGTCTAAGGCATTATGTTTTCGGGTTGTCCGTCCGTCCGTCCTGTCTGTCTATTCTTGTGAATGCATTTTCTCAGCAACACTGTGAGTGAATATCCTCAAATTTGTCACAAACATTTACGTGGACTTAATAATGAAGTGATTCGATTTTGGTGTTCAAAGGTCACTGTGACCTCACAAAACATGTTTTTGGCCATAACTCAAGAATTCATACACTTATTATGAGAGAATTTCAAATAAATGTCTAATAAGATAAAATAATAAGTGCGTTTACATGGACAGTTTAATTCCCTTTTCATTCGGAATGCAAGTTCATTCCTATTAAAAGTGATCTTGTAAACACCTAATTCGGAGTGAAAATGGCCAAGGCGATTGAAAATTCATTTCGATGTAAGGTGCTGGAATATTACGTTACTAATTCTGAATGAAAGAATTTCTTGCACTTGTATACACTCATTCCTCTTTAAGTTCATTCTGGTCTTTCTGCGCATGCTTGTTTCCTTGCCCTTCTGGCGCGATGACGTATATAGTGAGTGCGACTCGTTGCACTAACCGGTTTCCATTCGCCAAAGCACGGTCTACTATCTCCCTTCTTCGACCTTCTACCTCCTTTCTCCTCCTCAACAGATGAAGCATTAGCAGAACAAGGTTGTTGTCGTACTGCTGCTTCAAGAATTTAAGCAAAACAAGCCAGAAAAAGGCACTAAGAACGGCGGCGTCAAACAGCTTGTTATCCGGAGCGAGGACTACAGTGTTTTCTTCTGGTAAACGTACATGTAACATCCGCCCCGCCCCCTATCCAATCAGAAACCTTCTCTGCCCCAAACCTTGCGCGGACCCGAATAAAGACGATTAAAAGGCAATTAAACTGATCTCCCGTGTAAACCCTCATTCAGAATGAATATTTCCCATGTAAATTACCTGGAAAGACTTTAATTTCGAATGATTTCATTCAGATTTATTTTATTCTATATGAGAAGCCATCATGTAACCGCGCCCATTGTACACCCAAAAGATTAAAGGTCAATGTCACTGTGACATCGTAATGTTTTCTGGTCATTACTCAGTGCCATAAACCCAGAAGGGTAGACATTTGGTCAGATACTGAATCTGTGACACTAATTTTGGGTGTCTCAGCTTGATAATGTGCTCACGGCATAGATCTTCTGTGCTGCTGTGTTGAAGATGTGTGTGAAGCATTCATGTTTTTTAGAAGATGTAGTTTCTTTGCAGCAACATCCATATTTGAAGCATCGTCAACTGTCATGACTACAACTGTTCTGTCATGCTTAGGGATGGGTACCGAACCCCGGTATTGAACGAGCCCCGGGGCTACATTCTTCAAGACCGCAGTATTGAGAAGCTCTGACCTTAACGGTTCTGCTATCGGTACTGGAGCAGTCGCGTTTTTTTTTTTTTTTTTTTTTACAAGATAAACGTTATCTTGCACATTTATCTCACCAACTCCGTCAATTATCCGTCATTGTATCATAATTTGCGCTATTCTCCCTGAAGACGAGAGATCTGTCTTGCTCACCCTGGCTGCCTGCTGTGTGTGAGTGGAGAGCAGGGGGGCGGGGCTGTTGTTCCAGTGACACACACACACACACACGTACACACACACACACGCACACAAGACAGTGCATACACCAACTCAAGCTTGTAGCCTACCTTTAGATAGATAACGATGGTGGAGAGAGCCAAACGGTCAAAAGTGTGGCTTTACATTACAAGAGTTGATGCAGACACAGCGCGTTGTCACAAGTGTGACAAATGTTTTGCGTGTAAGGGCGGCAACACTAGTAATTTGTCAAAACACCTTG
>NC_065529.1:32066144-32071553 GCF_006386435.1 Epinephelus moara | reverse complement strand
AACTATTTTGTTGCATAATGAGAATCGAGAAAATAAAGCAATTTATGTTCTTAATTTGTTTTTTTCTTCCTCAAAAAGTATCGATAAGAGTACCGTTAAAATACCGGATCGATAAGCAGTATCGATAAGAGTAGTAGTACCGTTAAAATCTTAACGATACCCATCCCTAGTCATGCTCCTCTGGTAGTCCACCACCAGCTCACTGGTTGTGCTGATTTTGAGATTTAAGTGATTGCTGTTGCACCATGTGACAAAGCTCTCTGTCACTCCTCTGTACTCCTGTAAAAGCAGTCTCTCAGTGAGGACGACATGTTTCTCGCTGGAAATTATATAGTGATAACTTCCATTTCACCAAAAACTACACTTTATACCTTGCATTAAATTCGTTTAAAGTCTTCACTGCAGACTGTATATTATATGAGACCAGACAGACATGGATGTGAACTGCACCTTGACTGATTGCTGAAGCCGTACAGCAGTTACGTGGTCTAATTTATTTAACTGTTATGCTCACACTTAAGTGTTTGCAGCCATGCTCCTGGTGTAGCTCTGTGACCCTTGGTTTGTTGATCCATCTATCCATTTGTCACTTGGTTGATTCATCCGTTGGTCCAGACCACTATTAGATGAATTGCCATGCACTTTAGTACAGACCCTGATGGCTCCATTTAAGTAAACGCATGGCATTATAAAAAGGCTACTTAACTGAAAGGACTCCCACACAAGCCATTGGCTAACAGACGGTCTGTGATTGAGACATTTAGCCGATAATTGCTCTCTCAACCGAAGTCACTTTGCAGGTTTGGTGGTGACTGTTAGTAAACACAGTCGTCGGCAAAAGTGAAAGTAAAAGCCAACCACAGACTCACCCTTATTTGGTGTTTCGCCTCGCTGTTTTTGCTTTTTTTTGAGCTGTGTCTCCTTGATGCCTGCTGCTTACTGGCACCTGGTCGCTATCTTTTTATAAAGCTCCAATCTCAGTTGAGTGCTGTGGGGGCACACACCTATAAATGTCCTGAACACAGAAGAGAGAAAGTAAGAAATTACAGGCAGAGGGCAGAGTTTCTGCTGATAAATACACTGCCACACACTTCTAGTCGGTCGTAAGGGATGATTGAGAGGAATTACTCCTGTATGAGTCTTCCTGTGGCTCAGAGAATAGACTTTAAAGCAGCTATGCTTGTGTACAAGTCTCTCCACGGCCTAGCACCAAAGTACATCTCTGACATGTTAGTGCCATACGAACCATCTCGGACTCTGAGGACCTCAGGGACCGGCCTCCTGCTGGTGCCCAGAGTCAGGACTAAACATGGGGAATCAGGATTCCAGTTTTATGCAGCTAAAATCTGGAACAGTCTTTCTGAAGATGTGAGACAGGCCTCTACTCTGACAATGTTCAAATCTAGGCTCAAAACAGCTCTATTTCACTGTGCATAAGACTGAAAGGATCTTATCTGCACTCTTCTCTTTTAAAGTTCATTTTATAATGATTATTTATGTTTTTATTTTGTATTGTGATTTTAATGCATTTTCTTGTTCTGTAAAGCACTTTGAATTACTTTGTGTACGAATTGTGCTCTACAAATAAACTTGCCTTGCCTTACATTGTTTTTTAGGAAAATCCTGCGGAGTATATCTTACAGAAAGATTTTAGCCTTCCAAAACACATTTGATTGGTTTTGTCTTGGTGTTCATCTTCTGTTCTTTCCTTCTTTCAGAAGAAACTCTTTCAGGATTATGGGAATGAACCTGATGTCAGTGCTCTCCACACTGTGTATCGCCAGTTGTTCACTATATGTTGTTGCTGTTGTTCTGTCATTAACAGTCAACCCGGGATCGGACTCTGGATCAGCAGTGCACAGTCAGCAGGCCCGGCCTGGCCATGATTGCTGGAGCCCTGGCTGTGGAGATGATGGTGTCCATTCTGCAACACAGTGAAGGGTAAGCACAGCAGACTTTTTCATTAGTTTTTATTACTTATTATCACTCTAGCATTTACAGTGGTAGTTATAATAGTATAATTGATCTGGCCATATATTCATAATGTGGAGTCTTGAGTTGTTGTAAGTACTGTACATTGCCTCGATTCAGTGACTAATACAGAAGGAAAGGTAAGAGAGGGTAATTACAGACTGTATAAAACAAATAAAATAATTGCTTTTTTATTAGGCCTGTCATGATAATAACGTTATCAACTTATCAGTGTCAGCAAAACTGATTGAGGCCATGTCTATGTATCATACAGTATTGCCCTTGGGTTTACATGTGTGTTTATTTACATAGAAATGTCGCCAACATGATGTCAGAATACAGCAGGTTTTTCCCAAACATTATAAGGCTTGTGCAATGCCTAAGTGTGTTTTCACAGCAACTCAACTGAATAATCAGAAAAAAATATGCCAATGCAAGCTTTTCAGGGCTGTGTCCAACTCAGAAATTTGTCAGCGGAACTGGATTTGTCAGTTCAATACGAATATTCGACTCTGTGTTCCATTATTTCAATTAGACTTTGAGAGTTTGAGCGGGGTTCTGCAGGACGTTCAAGATGACAGTGACTTTCACGTAATATAGTAAACAAGCCAACCAAGTCCTCTGAGCTTATGTGTGCTAACTGCGCTAACCATGGATTGGAAATGTGCAACAGTATTTTTTGTCGAAATAAAAGCCCGAGACGGTTTCCTATTAAGCTGCTGTGAGCTGTAAATTCACCACTTCTAAACAAAAGGCGCAGGATAACGTTATCTCGGAGCCTGCCTGGGCAAGCCTCTCTTCCTCTGGGCAGCTGCCTCTGTCTCATTCAGACTCACACTGGGTCAGTGTCCACAGCTGCCTGTAATGTAGAGCTGCGTGACAGAGGGGTGTTCACAGTGCACACAAAAAATAAAACAACTGCTCAACGTGAAGAATCTCAGTCGACTGAGTCTCCACGTCTGACTCAAATCATCATCAACTGTCACAGAGCAGCCCTACTGTTTTGCCATCATTTGTGGTTGAATTCAAAGTTAATTGCTCTCTGAAAGGGTACTTTTATAACAATATTATGCTATTATCATTATATCAGTGGCATAAAATGGTATTAAAATGACAATGATATTGTTAATTGCACTCAACAAAAGCATTTATCGTGACAGGCCTAAGTCTTATGTCTAAAAGCTCAAATGCTTTACAGAGATCTAAAGTAAAGGTCTGAGGATGCACAGAAACATACCGTAAAACTTGAATTAATAGCCGGTGCTATTATTTTCTTAAATCAATGAAATCATCAGGCCTATATTTGGGACAGGCCTTTAATTCCTTTCACACAAAACTGTTTCTCATCAAAGACAGGAAATACAATCAAATTGTTGATTTAAACCAGTATGAATATTACTTGTTTGAAATTAGGTGTTAGATAATATGTCAATTATGAATCATTCATTTGATCTAGCTTCGAAAGATAGCACATCAGAGAGAGAGGGTGTTGTGTCACTCTATGATTTTGGCAACCGTCACACCGACACACCACTCTATCCTGTTCAAACAATACTCACAACTTGGATATATTTTTACGAAAAACTCTTTTAATTCTTTTGATCTGAGGATCCTTTTGGACTTAAGGATAATGAATCACTGACAGGGTAATCGAGGAATAGACACATAATTTGAGGTAGCCAACAATCCAATTTTATACATCCGAAAAACTTCTACAAAAAAATGAAATGCTTGGCAACCAGACCAGGTCTCTAATTGAGACAGGCCTTTATTTGTAAAAATGTGTAGCCACACCAGGCTAGTAAAAGGGACTGGGCATTTAATTGGGATTGGAAGTTTAATTGAAGTTTCATGACCTTGTGACTTTTTTGAAAATGTAAATGATGCCGTTTTAATCCAATAAAAGATCCTTGCTAACACTTGTGGAGTTCTGCAAGGTCAGACACTGAACTACCTCACTGAACCGCCCTGATCACCAGTAGGTGGTTGACCTTCTCTTGTCAGAGTTTTATGCTGGTACCTCTCTCCAGGCATGAAACTGAAGGAGACTGTGTCTTTGAGCTTGTGGCTCCTAAACTTTCAGTAAGCTTAACTTGCTTACTTTTGCTTTTTGATGGAGCAGCACTGCAGCTGAGGTCTTACTGCACCGCAGGTAGTATCTGTAATTTGCTTGTAGCACAGCTCCCTGAGTTTACTTGAGCCCGAAAACTTCTGTTCACTTTAGAAGCTTTGTGGTATTTCATAATCCACCTCTCACTTTTATGCTTCAAAAGCTTTAACACTGTAATTCAGTCAGCTCTCAAGTTCACTTGGCAATCTGTACTGGTTCCATATTTTCAACTCTTAAAGTGTTTTTTTTTTTCCCTAACACTGATGGGGATGTTTTCATGCCTATTAAGTGTGCACAGATGTTTCTTTGTGGCATTGTAATTGTGTGTGCCTGATTCGGTGAAAGTCAGACTAAAGTGGCCGCTTGCTGGGCCTGATAAGACAGCCATTTTCTCTCAGAGTGTTTTGAGATGTTATAAGCTGTTACAGAGCTGCTCTGCCTATCTTGGATAAAAAGCTTAGAAAGCAAAGAGAGAAGGAGACTTTTGTGAACACGCTGTACCTCGTCGGTTGTGTAACTACCTCCTTTACAACAAGATCTCGCTCTTTTGCATCTGCCCTTTCTGTGTCCTTGTTTTCCTCTTCATATCTGTGCTTGTTCCTTTCTTTTTTAACCCCATTTCCTCCATCTCTTTATGCCCTTTAAGGTCGTCTCTGCAGCATTCACACGAACAGCTATGGGCTTTAGAAAATTGTCACATAAGGATTAATGTTGCAGCAGTTTGACAGACATGTCTTACTTTGCAAAACCACTCTGAGCTCAGTGTGAGACCTACACTGATATTTTCATTATTGTTATCCAGTCAAATCTTTTAGACGTGGCTAGATTTACTGACTAGTAGATCCCATGGAAAATGTAATACTTCACAGTTTCCTGACATTAAATATAGGTTTGCTGGAGCCATATATAATAAAATAAATCAGCATGCATTAGGTCATATGTTAGGCTCATACATGATTTATAATGTGTCATATTTTGGGATGTTTATGGAGATTTACTGCCTTTCCTCTATCTTTCAGTCCAATGTAAATGAAGTTTTTAAAGGCATGGCAGAAAAGTTGTTACACAAGTTGTGGTTTTACAGGTACAGTGGTGTGAAAAAGTGTTTGCCCCCTTCCTGATTTCTTACTTTTTCGCATGTTTTCCACACTTAAATGTTTCAGATCATCAAACAAATTTAAACATTAGTCAAAGACAACACAAGTAAACACAAAATGCAGTTTTTAAATGAAGGGTTTTATTAATGAGGAAGAAAAAAATCCAAAGCTACATGGCCCTGTGTGAAAAAGTGTTTGCCCCCCAGCTCCTGTGAAAACATAACTGTGGTT
>NC_065529.1:32045739-32065267 GCF_006386435.1 Epinephelus moara | reverse complement strand
CCATGTAGCTTTGGATTTTTTTCTTCCTCATTAATAAAACCCTTCATTTAAAAACTGCATTTTGTGTTTACTTGTGTTATCTTTGACTAATGTTTAAATTTGTTTGATGATCTGAAACATTTAAGTGCGGAAAACATGCAAAAAAGTAAGAAATCAGGAAGGGGGCAAACACTTTTTCACACCACTGTATATAAAAAGGAAATTGGAAAAAGAAGGTGTCAAAGATATAATTTTCTCCCTCTCTGTCTCCATCCTCAGAGGCTATGCGGTGGCCAGCAGCAGTGACGACAGGATGAATGAACCTCCCACCTCTCTGGGTCTAGTGCCGCATCAGGTCAGACACATGCTCACATCCATTAAAACTCACTCACATGCATCCATGTGTGTGCGCACCCGTTCACCTCCACCTGTCAGTGTTCTCCAGTGTATGCCTGTGTTAGCATATCTATGCATAATTATAAGCCTGAAATTCTGTAATGACCTCTTTCTTTCTGTTCTTGTATACTTGACTGAAAGGGTTTCTATAGAAACAAACGCAGCTTTGTCATGGCAGAACACTGCTCTGTAATGCGTGTGTGTGTGTGTGTGTGTGTGAGTTCAGACTTAAGGGTACATTATTGAGGACACACCAACTAACTGTGGTTGCATCACAAGGAGTGAGGCTTAGGGTTATGAACTTACTGATAAGGTAAAAGCTCACAGGCAGCGAGTGTAATTTAGTGCAGAATCTTCCCTGGTCACTTTATTAGGTACACCCATGCAATTGAATGCAATCCAAAACAACAGATCTGCTACAAATTCCACGTTTATAAACATACTGCTCTGATGGTGTTCATCAACATTATTATCTTTGTAAAAGTACATTTATTGGCCGGGCTGTTGTATTGGATTACATAAGATTTTACTGGTATACCTATTTAAGTGGTCACTAAGTGTATATGTGCATTTGATTTACTCAGGCTACATTTGTACTAGTATTTTTTTTCGCATTACAGTGCATTACTATTGTTCTGTTTACGGCTAGCGTCATCATTTTGTCAGCATTTTGAAACCCCTAAAACAGTGACCTTTGAAAATGCTGCTGATCCCGTTTTAGTTTGAAAGCTCCGGGGTTGCGTTTTAGTCTGGACCAGCAAAATCATAGACTTTTGATAACAGTGATGTGGACACCCGTGTTCGCTTCCTGATTGGTGTTATCAGTCACAACATGTCAGGTCAAAACTTTAAAGCTATATCTACATATTTTTGTCATTTTATCCTTCTTGTGTGGCTACTTTTTTCCCATTGCCATGTCTTCCTCCAGCAATGGGTGATGCTCACAGCACCTCTCTGATATGTTGCCATATTTGCTTTGCAGCAACTCCCAATCTGTTTTCTGCCACTTTCGACTGCCTTACTCTCAAAATACTTTATGTCAGTGGTTCCCAACTGGTCCAGCCACAGGGTCCAGATTTCTCCTTAGTCATTAGGTCAAGGTCCACATAGTTTACTATATTTAGCGTAGTACTTTCGTTAGGCCATGTCGTCAAGCTCATTAGCTGTCTCTGTAAAGTGGCTGTCTATTACTCACTGTACAACAGGAAACGGCACTTCAAAATAAAAGCTTGTGCTGGAAATTTACTGTACTTCAAAAATACAGTGTGTGTGTTTTGTTTTTTTTTACAAACTTGACAACGTTTGTAAGTCACTTGCAGTCCTTTCAGCCAGTTGGGAACCACTGCTTTCAGTAATAGTCCAGCTTCGATGTTGGTCAAAGCAAAGAAATCTCTGGTCTTACTTTTCACCATCTCTGTGGCATTCTAAGCAACCAAGCAGACAATCATGTGAGATGTGTCTTCAAGTGTGATAGTATGGACAGAGATTATTTCTAAAAGGGTGCTAAAATGCTCGTGTGTAGGGAGATTGTTTTGAGTTTAAAACATTGTTTTAAAATGAAACGTGTTAGTGTGGATAGCCTCATTTTGTAAAACAGTTGTCAGAGGCCTTAACAAACAAAAAGATGAAAACAGTGGCCTTATAGACCAGTGGCTACAATCCAATGCACTTAAGTAATAACAGCAAACTAAAGTAATTTCAAACAATTAAACCCGTTCCCACATAGATAAATGACCACATAAAGCAATAGCATTATTTTACTGCATGCATCTCATCCTTCTCTAGTGGACACTGAAAGTTCCAGAGTGATGCTGAGTAGGTCTGCAAGATTATGGCCAAAATGATAATCAGGATTATTTTGATCAGTATTGAAATCACGATCATTATGCATTATTTTTGGGAAAAAAATATTTTATTGCACTTTTAAAGAATCAGGGCACTGCTGTCACTTTGATGTTGTGCTGCATTTCTGCTAATATTTATCAAAATAAAACTTAAAATGAGGTTCTTCACCCGTCATGTAGCTGCCACTATTTATTTTTCTATTTTTTTTTTACTTTGGCCACGATACTGTGATGAACACCAATGTCACTGTCATGGATGTCTCAGTTGACGCTGGAGAAGGATGGGGATTAACAGTAACAGTACAGTAACGTTAGCAACATTATTCTTCTCTGCCTTCATGCATTCATTACACTGCAACGTTTTTTCAAGTGGTTTAACAAGTTAGTTATGTTGCTACACATCGCAGACACAAGTCTCATGCAGTCTTTGCATTTGATTTGTTCTCTCCTAAATTCGGAATACTTCTAAACAATGCATGAAGACGGTTGATTGTCGCTTTGCCCATCTGCAATCACGACATTTAGGAAAATTTTTCACAGGCTGCTGCAGGGTGCACGTGTAGTGGCATGACAGCTCTTCAGAAGTGGAGTGCTTGATTTTAATATTCAGCAGAGTTTTTTATGAGCGGAGCACACATTTTAAACATCTACATTATAGTCAATCATGTTAATTTAGAGGTGCCATATTGTGAAAAGTCAGATTGCTGTCTTTTTAAAAAAATAAAGTAGGTATAGGTGCTGTATAGATAACTGTGAAAGTATCAAAACACTCAGCCCACAGAGAAATGCACACAGTTCGTATTCAGAAAATGTGGTGTTAGAGCCGTCAGGATTTCTGTGAATTTGTGATGTCATAACTACAACTGAAGCTTTTATAAAGGTAGAAAAACGGAGCATTTCAGACAGAGGGTGATTACAGGTACATTCAGACAGACATGAGAAAAACAAAGTGGTTTTTGGAAATTAAAGCTTGTAAACTTGTTCTAGTAAAAACCCAAACACAAGTATGAACCTGAATATGAGCATTATATGGAACCAAAACTGTAGGAGCCAAAATCATGATTAATATTTGATTAACTGTGCAGTCCTAAGGCTGTATTGCCGCTGCTTTTTTTTAATCAATAACTGGAACAGACAAGAGTGTACATCCCGAGGTTGCACAACCACACTGACATATATAAGGTAACAAGTGGTTAAAAGGTTCATATTACAAAACCATGAAGTATTCATCTTGATGTTGCTGGAGGATAATAAGATGTTCTGGCCTTGATTACATGTTGAGCTTTCAGCGTTGGGATGGTATGAACAGTATGTATGCTGTATATTGTTTTACTTATGCTGTGCAAAAATATAGAGGTCAGCTTTTGTTACTTTGGTGTTATGTACGCTGAATAAACAGAACAAAACCTGCAAGACCTCAGTTGTTTGTGTGGCAACTTCTGTGGTGCATTCGAAGCTGCACTCAGCAGTGATGCTTTCTTAGACCGCGTTGTGTTTGAATTTATCGCCGATATTTTGTCTACCTCATGTGAACAGAATATTACCTCAACATCAAATGTGCTCAATACAACACCACTGAAAATGTAATTGAAGTACAATGAGTACATTCACTCAAACACGGTACTTATAAAAGTACTTGTGAACAAAGTGTATGACTTTACACATCTACTCCATGACTCCATTCTTTTACTTGAAACAAAGGTTTTTTTTTACAGTGTGGTATTGCTGCATATACATAAAAAAAGGCTTTGAATACTTGCTCCAGGGCCAAGACAGACTTGTCAGTGAGAGGCCATCAGCTTAAAGGGGACCTTTTATCCTCTTTTCTGATTTCATACTTGTATTTTAGGTTTACATGCTCTAATGTTCAAAGAACTGAAACACCTGTATTCACCGTGTCCGATGCAACCGAGGCTGAAACACCAAAAAAATCTCTGTAGCTAGCAAGGCGTCTGCAGGTCCTTCAAAAAAAAACCTTAAAATGTCTGATACTCAACTTTTTTTTAGGCCTTAAAGGTCATTAAACAGGCTTAAATTTGAATTTGTGAAGTCTTAATTGCCACAAACATTTGATCTAATTTTATTTATCAGTCTTTTTATTGCTTTTTGTCAACATGAGTCAAGCTCTTGAGCATAAACATCATTTCTGATGTTACAAACCTTTAAATACTATAAATTGTCCTAAATTTGGTTGTTTTGAACAACCAACATTTGAACTGTTTTCCCCTCTGTTGAGGTGGGTTGTAAATGTGCTCTGTCCTGTCTTGGGGCCCACTTCATCTATAGCATTAACATCCTTCAGCTACAGTTTATAGGCAGCTTAGACCTTCATTTTCCACAGTTACAGCATGTCTTGTTGTTTTCTCCACTGCTTTGTTCGTTGTCTGAAGTTCCATCTGTGGTTATTTTTACACAGTCAAAGTTACAGATTTTCCTGAATCCATCCATCGTTAACACTTCAGACTCATTATTGTTAGCAAAATTAAAACAAGCCTAAGTGAACCCCAGTAATGCCACCCAGTGCCACATTCTGATTGTCTGTTGTACTCACCAGTTGAAAGGGCAAATTAAAGCATATTAACACAAAGTTAGTGATGTGATATGTAAAAAAAAGTGGCTCTGAAAATAGAGCTTTTTGCATTGTCTGACCAAAAACATGAATCTCGTTAACTGTAAGAGGAAGACATTTTATGATTTGAACTGTAGCTATGCATGTTTCTGTGTATTATCTGTTATAATGAATCTTATTCTGTCTTTTATGATTGAGCAACAACAGTAGAAACGGGCCAAGGATAAAGCCCTGTGGCTCACCATGACAGCCCATAACTAGATATGAAGTGCTGCTGTTGTGGGTGAACAAAGTAAATTCAGTTTCATAGGTCAAGGAGCACTGGAGTTGAGGTCAGACCAGATAAAGCTGGAAGCAGTGGTTATTCATATTTTTGCTGTGGGAAGTCTCAGATCTCAATAAACATGATATGTAGTGATAGTCAGTGAGTTGGCTCGTTAATACTTCCTGAGGGACTGTGGAGAAGAAAGGGAAGTTCATTCCTGTGTGTGCCCTTTGTTAGCCATTTTTCGTGGACTGACCTTTGGCTGAGGTTTTTGCGTGTAACTCTATTTATTTTTGTAGAGAGATAAAGGCTATAGACAGTATTGTGAATGGCTGCTGTGTGCGTCTATTTTTATAAATCCTTTCTGCAAAACTCTGGATGGAGATGAGATTGGATTTATAAATTAAGTGACTCATTTAAAGGTTAATTGGCCTGCACGTTTCTTTCACTAATCTTAGTTTGGTTTGACTAAAGAAAAAAATCAGTCCAAACATTAGTGTGAATAGCAGTGTGACGTCAGAGGCGTGACGCTCATTTTCCAGTGTTTACCAAGGACCACAAACACACACAAAAAAATCATAATATTTAAGCCCTATCAAAAGCATTGATAAATGGTCAGTTTGAAAAAGTCTGTATTTAGATTAATATATTTACAGGAATGCTGCTTTGTTCACAAAACCTTTTCAAAGCATTATAATTCAAATAATGATTATACACTCTGGGCCAAGGGCTCAACAAACAGACGAAGAGTAGATAATCTGCAGCTCTCCAAGCTGTGCCCTTTTGCTTACTGACTGTTATCACATCCTCAAGTATCTCACCACCTCCATTTGCATCATCATCAGTATTCATCACCCTGAGAATCTGAATTTCTGCCATTTGCTCGACACCTCCGCCGCTCGTGGTATTTCAACCAAGTAATTCGGAGAAAAGTGGCATGCAAATGTGTTGTTGTATGTGTGTGTGTGTGTTTGTGTAGGGACAGAGACAGAGAGGGGGTGAAGGCGAGAGAATATGATAATAATGACCAGAGAAATGCAGGGCAGATAATATGCAAGAGGGTGTTAATGCCTCGATGTGTGTGTGCGTGTGAGTGTGTCCAGTTTTGCCTCTTCCTCCAGCTGTCTACTGCTGATACATCACACTGCAGATCAGTAGTTTGGAGCTGCAGGCGTCTTTTCTGTGGTGCCACAGTGACAACCTGTGGTGGTTTACAGAAAGTACATGAAATATGTTTTATGAACAAGTGTCTGAATAAGAGCGTGCAAATACAGGATTTTTGGGGGACATTTTTGATAGCTGTCACCCTTTTTCTTTTGTAAATGTACCTTTAGATTTTGATCCTGACAACTGTTGTGTACTCCTGACACTTTTCAAGCTCCATCCCCAAAACTCACAAAGCACTGTTTTCTCTAAACATCTCTAAAAGCCATAGAAAGCTTTGTGGTTGTTTCAGGGTAGATTTGTGTGTCTGAGCCCAGGACAGAGCAATCAATCTACATTATGCTGTTTTGCTGTGTTAAAATTAGCTGATAAAATGGATGGTGCATGGACTTGTATTTATGTAGTGCCTTTCTACAGTAGTTGTCCGACCACTCAAAGCATTTTTACACTACATCTCAAATTTACCCCTTCACACACACATTCACACACTGGTGGCTGCCATACAAGGTGCCACTTGCATCAGTTTAAATATTCACACACACTCAAAATATGGGCAGAATTTATCTTGACCGAGGATACTTAGACACGCAGAATGAAGGAGCCAGGGATCGTCAGTTGATCATCCGATAAGTTGACAACCTGTCCTACCTTCTGTGCCACAGCTGCCAACGTACTTGTCCCTAACTCAAGTCAAATTGAGTCATTTTTATTCATATAGCCCATATGACAAATCACATGTTCATAATAAAACAGTTACAAAGTAAAAAAGTGCTTAACATGTCAATAATAAAAACAATCAAGACATGAAAACAGCAACTTAGTATATGAAAACTGAGGAAATCAAAGACAGTCTAAATTAACTTAAACCTCAAGTAAAATCAGGAAAGCCTCTCCGATAAAAGTTTTAAAAAGGGACTTAACCCTTTGAAGCCTGGATCAACATCACTTTTCCTGTGCTTCGTTCAAATACCTCCACAAGTATTTAAATCTTTCAAATCTTAGCAAATTGATTTGATTTCTTTTGAAAACACAGGGGAAAAGGCAATGAGCACCTTGGCAAGAACTGTTCCACAAACTGAAAGAAATCTTTAGCTTTGGGAAAAAAATTATTTTTGACCCTTTAAAACCTGAATAAATTAGTTTATTTTTTTCCCCCAAAACATGGCGAAAAGGCAATGAGCAACTGAATACATTGCTCTAAAATTGGCAAGAAATTAGTAAAAACTTAAAAAAGAAAAAAAAAAAAAAAAAAAAAAAGAAAATTACTGGAAAAATAACTATTTATAATTTTTTCTCTATAAAATTATAAGAAGTAAAGATATTGTTTTCTGGATTTCTTTTTATTTATTTTTTGATCATTTTTTTAATAACCTCCCCCTTTTTAAGAACTTGTTTTCAGTCACTTTCTTGTCATCATTTACTAATTTCTTGCAATTTGTGAGTCACTTCTTGCCAACTCGGTCATTGGCTTTTGCCACTTTTTTTTTCCTGACAAATAAATTAAACCAATTTGCTCAGGTTTCAAGGGGTTAAAAGAGATCACTGACTCAACTGTTCCAGAGCCTTAGAGCCGTTTGCCTCAAAGGTGTGCAGTGGACATAACCCTCTATCCTAACATCCCCAGTTCGGATAAGTAAAATCTCCATCGAAAAAAAATTTTAATGGGCAAAACAATAAAAAAGACAACAGGGCAGACAGATATACAAAAGCAGTCATGCACAAAAGACGAAAATAGCAAAATTACAATACTGAAAAGCAGGACGACAAAATTATAGATTGTTAAGACATTTATGACGATTATTATCTGAGCGAATGTCAAGGAATTTCCAGATGCCACCAGACAGGCACACATTCAGTATTCTTATTTCAGAGTTATAAATGCTCGTTGTCAGATGCTCAGACGATACATTTAACAGTGACAGTAATAGGTGTTTTTCAGTGCTCTCAATCAGTAAGGCAGCATTGCAGTGCTTTTGAAATCTGCACTGGGTTGTACTAGCTTTGTGTTTGGGTGACAAGAGAACGCTAGAGCAGTGGTTCTCAAATGGTGTGCCGTGATGCAAATCCAGATGTGCCGTGGGATTTTGTGATTACCACATAACATTATTGCAATATTCAACTGAGCCTGTACAAAATGTTATGAATTCATTTTTGATTGACTGTATCAGTGTGTTGTGTAGACCCATTTCCTAATAAAGAGGCAAACTCTACTTTAAAAAAATGTAATTTCATTTCATTTCATTTAGAAAACCTTCATGGGGAACCTATTTGTCACCATTTGTGTGAGGGAATTAAAAGTGTGTGACACATCACATTATTTAACATTATTTCCCTTTTAAATGGATGTGTTATTGGTGCTTTGATGTAATCTTAAAAGTTTAAAATAAACTCTTAAATCATTTTTAAAAATATTTCATGAGTAATAGTTGGTTGTCAAATGTTATTTGATATTAGTTAATAAAAAAAAAAACCTTTTTGTTGTGACAAGAGTGATAACACATATAGAGGCTGTTGTGCACAGATGTAAATACAGGTGTGCCTTGAGATTTTGGCTTGCCCTTTGGTGTCCCTTGGGCACAAAAGTTTGAAAACCACTGCACTAGAGACTTTTAGTAACTAGTAGTTAGTTTGTAATTAAAACAACTACTGAAATTTGTTGCACCACAACTGCTTGGGGCATAACCTAACTAATATGTAGGACATGAAGTCATAGTGGCTTTAGAGATCCAAGATCATGGTTACTGTGGTCGGTGAGTTTAATCCTGTGACATTTAATTATTTACACCTATCCGTGGAGAATGTGCAACTATTCAGTTGTTACTTAGAGTAATGTTGTAACTTATCGCCATGGTACAGCTGCTTTTTATTTAATAATGCATAAATTACAACTTAGTAATAACTTGTTATAACTAGGTTGTTTGAATTTACACACAGGTGATTTTGCTTTTAAATGTCACAAGTCTGACATACAGTGCCTCAACTAACATTTTCTTCTTTATCCTTAGCTGCAAAATTAAGGACAACAATGAGAAGAAGCAAGGTTACTTTGTAGTATCAAGGATAATGGGTCCTTTATGTCCATGATCATACTTTAAGATCACAAAGGTCCTTATGATCCATGACTTTGATTTCTGAAAATCCAGGGTATTTTAAGGAGGGAGAATTCCTCCACTCATTCATGAGCTATCGTCCACTCTGTATGTCTTAATACAGAGGGGGATAAAACAAAATTCACCAAACAAAATAAACATAAATAAAAGATCACTTCAAAGTCAAATAAGATTTCCATTTTTTCCCCAATATTTTTCACATTTTTTAGTCTCAGAGAAAAAGTCAGTTTTTCCATAACATAAATTTCCTTAGCTGTTTCTATCCATTCAGAGGTTGTTGGAGACTCTTTACTCAGTCATTTCCTGGTTATTGCTTTTTTACAACCTGCTCATTGTATTTGTAATAAATATATGTCCTGCTTTATTAGCCTAGCTGGCACATTTCCCAAATACATTACACTGAAGTTAAAATCCAGCTCTGAGCTCATTATTGATGTGATCTCTATAACCACATCTACCAAGTAAGAAGAAACTAGGACACTCCCAGAAATATGAAAATGACATGACATATGACATGTTACCACGCATTCTCCAGCACTGAACATGTTCAGGTTTGTTGCTTTGTATTTTTTTTTTATTTTGGAACTTTGGGACTTTTGGGACTGGTTGAATAATTACAGCTGGAATCACATTTTATTTATACACATTACATACATACATGGATTTCTTAACTCAGTATATACTGTCTGTAAAGGCTGTGCAGTTTTAGAGCTACTAGTCTTTTTAAGTCCACCTCACTTGCCCATTGGTCTGATTTACTCATCCTCTCACCCCTCCATTTGTTATATCGCCTACTGGACATGTTTGCTCTGCCAGGCGTCCTCTTACCTTTGTGATAAATAAGTACAGCCTCGACTGCCTTTAATCTTTCAGTCTTTTAAACATCCTTGAATGTGCCATTTTACTTGAAACAATCAGCACACAGATGAGAAGATATAAATGACATGGATAAAACTGAGACAAATAGCAAAATGAAACGAGCCTCCGGCTGAGTTGCAGAGTTAGTACACCATAACCAGATAACTGTAGGTTACCACACAGGCTGTGCTAGTGCCAACTTGGAGCCATGAAGAGTAATTAAAATAGGGGTGCATGAAGTCATCATGGAGCCAATGCACCCAAATATCTCAGCCAAGACACGAAAGCTTTTAATTTCTGCCCCTGTCCACGTGATGTGCATTATGCAGTACTTTATCCACAAGTGTTCAAAATATTTGTCAGTTTTATCATCAGATAATTACAGCCAGGAAGAAATTTCATGGTCTGGACTACGTGCGTCACCAGAAAACATAATGAGCGAAGCTTTTATCAAAAAAAAAACCAGGATGATGTGGGTGTAAGAGAGGAGGAGGGGGAGCGATGAAAGGAATATATTGGTGACGGGTGGTGTTTCGCCAAAGAGTTGTTGGTGTGTGTGTGTACATGTGTGGAGGGTTCTCTAGACAGTAATCAAGGTAATTAGCCATAATGACTGGAGCCATGAATAGGAGTGAAAGCTTTCAGCAGTGAGAGATGTGCAATGTGAAAATGTTTCACTGGAAAATACTGTAGCACATCTGACACCAGAGGGCGCTTTCTGCATGATTTTAAAATGTAGAAGACATTAAGTCAAACTGCTTCCAAATTTTCAAGCCTCACATTTAATGTTTACTACTTCACTACTTATGCATTACGTTTGCTTACAAAGAAAAAATGTTTCAAGGGTACGATCTTCTCTCAAACTGAATACTTGCTGTTCAATAGGTGCTTTTCGTGAACATATACTGTGTATTTCTCTCCCTTTCATCTTTCTCTGGTTAAGGACCTTTTTTGTGTTCACATAATTTAAGTTTTTAGCGTTTATGAGTGATTTGAATGTGGTTTTGAAAGGAGCGTTCCCCCTTTGAGTGCTGTTATGCAATTTTGCGCCTCAGTTTTGTGTCAGTTTTTGATGTTTTGGTCTCTCTCCCATAGATCCGAGGCTTTCTTTCGAGGTTCGACAACGTCCTGCCTGCAAGCCTGGCCTTTGACAAATGCACAGCCTGCTCACCCATCGTAAGTAGCACATATTGTAGCTAAATACTTCAAATTATATGTTTTTTGACAGTATATGAAAGACTGACACATTGATGCAGAAAGGCAGCTTCTGATTTACTTATCAGATTAGCCTCTGTTACTATGTACCAACACTGTGTTGAAACACAAATTGCAGCCCTAGCAGAAATAAGGGGATTCCCATCTCTCCCATTCCCACATTGTTAAGTCAGTGGAGCTGTGTTGAAATGTTGCTCCTTGAGGAATACTGAAGACACAAACACACACACACACACACACACACACACACACACACACACACACACACACAGAAAAGCTGGTAAAACCATATGGTAACAATCAGGCAGCAGTTGCTCATTGATGTCAGTGACTGTCGTATGAGTGGAATTAGCTCCCACCACTGCAGCGTGGGTGTGTGTGTGCATGTAAAGATGGGCTGCTGAGGGGTCCACACATCCCAAATCAGCCAAGCTGGGTGGGAGAAATTGCCTTCGTGTCTATTTACCGCGCCACCATTGGTCTACAGCAAACTGACCAATCATTACCCCAGGTGGCCCAGTGGTTAGCAGCGTCCAGCGATGTGATTGGCTGGTGTACATTAGTGTAAGGCCAGTGGTGGTGGTGGGGGGGGGTGCAAGTTAGAGAGGGAGAAAGTAAAAAAAAAATGTGAAAGCAAGAGGGGTGGGGGGGATAAAGAGAGGAAGTGCAGGGCTGAAGAAAGGGTGTTGGGGGGGATAAAGAGAGGAAGTGCAGGGCTGAAGAAAGGGTGTTGTGATGAGTGGCGGGCTGGTTCTCTCCCTCTTTCTCCCCTGATCTCAATGCAGCCTTTGTGTCTATAAAGAGGTCATAAAGCCCCAGATCTATCACTTTCATGTGAAGACAGAGCGAGAGAGAGACACACAGAAGGAGAAACCAAGAGGCAGAGAGGGGGAGGGAGCTGGCCAGCTTGTACTCTAAAAGTTTAAAGTTTTTCTCCACCTACGCTGCTCCTGGAAAAAAAAGAAAAAAGTATGAAGTTCCACCCCATCTTATGGTGTCATGTTTCTGCCTGTGTGACTGATGAGATTATTCGGTCTGAGCGGAGGGTTCATAAGGTTTGATAGGGACCGGGGTAAAGCCTGTGTAGTCGGGAACAATGAACAACATGAGTTAGGAAAGACGATCCTTTGCTGAGGCAGGGATAAAGGTTATGTAGTGAAATTGGTGAATGTGTTTTGATTCAGTTAATCCCGCCCACACACATTTTCCCTCTCTGTTTTGCATTTGCTGCTTATCTGCCTTTCACTCTTTTCTTTTTTTACCAGCCTCCTCCTATTTCACTTCTCCTCTTTTCCTCTCCTCTGCCTTACGTTCTCTCCCTTCCTGTTCTCCCTCCCCCATATCTCTCCTCCCTTTGTGTGTCCCTCTGTCCATCCATCAGTGCGTTCACTGTAATGTGTGTGTGTCTTTGTCTTCTGTGTGTGTATGTGTATGTGTGTGTGTGTTTGTGTGTGTGTGTGTGTGTGTGAGGGAGTGCACGTCTGTCTGTGTGTATTCCTGCCGCAGTCAGCTGTGTGCTGCCAGGTCACTATGGAAACAAAACAATTCAGCCCCTGTCTGGGCTGGAGCAGTTCCTGTAGAGTTGGGGCTTTTTACTGTGTGTGTGTGTGTGTGTGTGTGTGTGTGTGTGTGTGTTTCCTAACTCTTTCTGGGGCTGCAAGCCAATAAAACTACACACCAGAGAGTAAATCACAGCTGACGTGGCTTTGTCTTAAACCATGCCAGACACCTCTTACTACAACTACTTGTACTAACACCACCAAATACGCTACCACTATTAATAGCAGGAACATTTTTCACATTCGAAGTGCAAAGTGTTGAAAAGAAACTGAACTGGTCAATATCACAGCTCTGTGTTTTTCTGTTGAGGTATTTCTTCCTTCTGAACCTTTCAAAAACTAGACCTGGTTATACTTAAAGGGACAGTTCAATGAAAAATCCATCAAACATACCAGAACTAGATGGCACTCAGCTTGTGGTGCTCATAGCGCCAAAAAACTATACAGGAATCATAACCAGGATACTCAAGATATTCCACAGACCTTGTTGTGAGAGGTTTCATGTAGGAACGATTTTCTTTCTACGGAATTACAACATTAATGAATTCCTCCTCTGCTGAGCTGTAATGTTAGGTAGCTCAGTGGTGTTTGGTGAGCTAGTAGTAGATGCACGCTCTTCTGTGCGGTGATATGATTGGTGGGGGTAGTTCAGTAGATAGAACAGTTCCTACATGAAACTGCTCACAATAAGGTCTGTGGATTATCTTGAGTAACCAGGTCATGATTTCTGGAAAGAAACATTGCTGTTGAGTATTTCAAATGGGCTTAGAGCACCATGAGCTGAGTGCCATCTAGTTCTGAAACTCCCGGACCTCATTGTTTTCTCGATTTGTGGACATTTTCAGCTGCTGTTGTTCTTCTTTGAGTTAGCCGCTAACTGCTATCAGCTATTTTTTAAATCTCCCATGGTGTGTCGCACACAGCTGTGCCGCCCATGATGCCATCCTACCAGCTGTCCCCTTTATGCAAACATTGTTGTGGCGCTGTTACTACCTCTGTTGCCAGTTCAGAGGTGAGACAACAATTCCGCTTTTGTACTTTTTATACAGAATGGTGAGGTGGCATAACAGCATGAATTTCCTGCCCAAATGAGGCATTGTTAAAGTGGCTTTTGACTTTGAGAGGTAGACATTTTATAATATCCACTGCAGCTATGCATGCTTCTGTGAATTATCTATTGGAATTAATTTTATTCTGTCTTTTATGTATGACCATATTCAACAGTCGAAACGGGCCAAGGATAAAGCCCTGTGGCTCCTCATGAAAGACCATAGCTAGATTTGAAGTACTGCTGTTGTAGAGAACAAAATTAATTCAGTTTCATAGATCGAGAAGCACCGAAGTCGAGGTCAGACCAGATAAAGCTGGAGGCAGTGGGTCATTCAGCTCTTTACTGAGAGAGGGAGTTTTTCAAATGTATTTTTATTTATTTATTTATTGGCGCTCTGAGCACCACAAGCTGAGTGCTATCTTGTTCCATTATATCAGAAAGGAGGCAGACATCTCTATGGCCAATATCGCCAACACGGTTCACACCAAAACAATCTAGAGTGATAACTAGCACTACAGACAAGAGTAAAAATATGTATTTTTGATTATGGGGTTAACCGTACCTTCAAAATAAGTCATCCTTGTATCACAGATTGTAAAGATTAAAACCTGATTTTAGTCTGCAGATCCATATCTATTGTAATTTGGCTGAATTTCGTTTCCAGCACCTATCCCATTAAAGGTCCTACGGATGTGAAAACACTTACCAATGATTAAAACCCTTTAAATAATCTAAAATATACAGGACATGTACCACTACACTGAAACCATGACTCAACATTATGTCTGTCTTCAAGTGTGTACCAGTAAAGTGGTAAAAAAAAAATGAAATACATTGCCCCTCTAATTTTGTGAAAGCCAATGATCCAGCAGAAATGCCAAACATTTTCTGATGTATGCTTTCCAGATGATAGGATTCGCTGCTTTTCTCTGTGTTAGGTAGTTGTCAATGAAATGTTTTTGTGTTTGACATTTTTAGGTTTAACGATGCAATTTTGGCTGCATAATGGCTACCTTGTTTATTCTGCTTCCAACTGGAGCGTTGGTTGTGTACATCCTCAGAAATGAATGCTACATGTATGCAAAGTGCAATACAACATGGACGGTACAGGCAGTGTAACATACATACTTGATGTTGTCACCACATGTTTGATGTAGGGGCCTTTTATGTCCCATCTGCAATTGCGCCGCTGTCGCTTTTAGTGCCACCATCTAATGATTTACATCATAGTAACCTCTGCAACTGTCACCGTGTTTGTGGTTGACATCATGTCATGAGTTCTTAGGTAGGCCCTGAAGTGGAATCCTTCAGGAAGTATTTGGACAGTTACTTTCATGACCCAACTGTTGTCTACATTGACACGTGGTTACCTCCTGCCTAAGTTGACATAACAAGCAATTCAAAGAGATCACCTTGGACTGCAGGAAATATTTAATATTTACATCTATACCAGCCATTCTTTTCATACTAGGTGCAATTTCTGCAAATGTAATCAGACATATTAGATTAGATAACTCTCAATATTTTTACTTTACTATGTGCTGTTTTTACGTATAGTGTAGACATGTATGTGTTGCACAGCAACCACAGAGTGTTAAGTACACATACTTAATGAGCTTTGCTTCCTGTGAAGTGTGCTGATCCTCTGGAGTACCATAAAGTCTTAGTGGTTACTTAATGAGTCAGTTGGAGTTTGTGTCTAACCTGGCGTGTTGACTATACATGTTAACAGCGGAAGTCAAAACCATTGAATCACCAGGAAGTGTTTACTCATAGCATACGGTAAATGTTACATCATGGCGAAACCACAAACCAAGAACCACCAAGCATTTCATAGATCGTTATGCTTCAGTCACTGATTTGCACTTACAGTCACATAATTGTATGTGACTGCCAACTATGTTCTGTATGTTTACAATTTAAGGTAAAGCCCCTGTGAGTCACCCAATGTATGTCTGATGTGTTTAAAGATGCTACACATGTACACCCATGTGGGCACACACATACACAGCCTATAGAGTGTTTTACTTTGAGTTAATCTCCACAGTTTGGATCCACAAACAACTTGATAAAGAAGTCGTCACCACTGACACGTAAAGCCAGAACGGAGAGATTTATGTAGCTCCATAAGGAAGGAAGCTTCGGGACAAGTTCACATGTACATGCATGTGTACATATGTGTAGCACACCATGTAATCCAGATGTTGATGATTTCATGTGTTTGTAGCTTGGCGTAATTGTGGCTATCCGTCAACAGCACGCAATCACTACTGAAAACATTGGCGCCTGATTAAGACTACAAACCTTGTAAACGTTTCAAGTCTCTTCCGTTCTGTGTGTCTACATATGTTGATGTTTTTATGGCATATTTCCCACAATGCTTCTGGAACAGTACAGTTTGAATTAGTCAGATGCTAGATGCTTCACTCCACTGTCAAGTTTTCCAACCCTTGTAAGAAAACGGTTTCTTTCGTTCAAATTATTTCTGTTTTTTATCAACTTGTATCATCTGTACAAGAAAGTAATAGGGCCAAACACTCAGTTTTGTACAGTCTAAGAATCTCTTTAATACACAGTTTGATGTAGGTGCAACTCTCTGGTCATAATTCACGACCCCGTCTGATTTGATTTGGTGAATTTTTTCATCTTTTTTCTGTCTTTTTAAAGTCGAGATAAAATGAAATTGGCTTTTTAACCCTTTAAGATCACATCCCCAGACATATTATGCATCTATTTAAGAACGTATGCCAATTTTTTAAAAAATAAAATCAATTTCTTTATATTCTTATATCAAAACTCAGTCATGTTGTCTTCCTGTAAAACAAAATAAGACGGGTGCTTACATAGTACCTGTCGATTTCAACCAATAATATCATGACATCCACCCATCAATCACTGTGCAACCTAACCAAAGCTGCACAAAGCTAGTAAGCTAGCTATCAACAGCATGGTATGTTGGTGTGTCTTTGTTTCCCCAAATATAGTGGTTACGGGCCGTGTGCCATAATTTATTCAGCTGAGGATAGTGGTTTCTATGACAGCTCCAGATTATGTGAAGGCACTTTACAGTTGACTGCTTCAGCAACTAACGTTACATGTAGCACACGATGGATTTCATCTCGCGTTCCATGATAAATACTACATTCCCATTGGCGTTACACCATCTGGGCCTCACTGTAATGACACGCCCTAGGGGTGGCCATCGCCAGAGGACAGTATGATATTATCACGATACTTAAGGTGGTGAGGTTAGCCCTCATGTTCGTAGTATTCCCGGAGTATTCTCATATGACACTGCTTGCAAATCGCATGCATCATATCCAAACACAGACGGCGCATTTCTGGTTTCTTTCTTTCCGGTGCCTCCATCTTTGTTTTGACAAAGTTCCTGCCAAATGCTGTTGCTGACTAGCCTGGAAATCCAGACTCAAAGCTAGAAAGATTTTGAGTCTGGCCCTCACCGATACACCTTTCCTACCCAAGGGGCCTGGTGCCTAACTGAGGCATTTCAAATGCTGCTGCACGCAATTGGATAGCACGATGGCCAATCAGAGCAAAAACAAGGTGACGTATTCATTGCACTAAGCCCCATTTGTTAGCTGAAAAGTGGGGCTAACTGATATATTATGCTTTTGTTGTATCCCGTCGGCAAACCGACAAAAACGTCCTTCCTGGAAACAAAGTCTTCTAGGGCAGTCTTCTGTTCCTCTCTCAAGGAAAAAGATAAGTGTAGCTGCCTTAGCGTTTCTTCCAAAGCTAAATTGAATTGAATTGAATGAATTGAATTACTTTTCGACTCCTACGGCGCAGCACTGTCGTCATCATGTTACGCCCGCCCAAAGCCCGCCTCTGTCAGATAGACTGATGTGATTGGTCCGATAGCGATTCAGCGGGCTCTGCTCATCGGAGCCAGATCCCCAGGCAGTGCAAATTAGAATTTGCTAGGGGCGGGGCATCTGGATTTCCAGGCTAGTTGCTGACCTCACCAGGAAAAAAAATCAGCACCATCTAGTGGACCGAATAAGCAATTGATTGTATTATTCTAGTACCACAAGTTGTGTTAAAATGTGTATTAGCTAAATTAATGATGTATACAATAAAAGATCGATACTTGGCATCCGTTTATCGAAACAATATCCCCAAATAAAATATTGAGATACTATGCTCTATCGATTTTCTTCCCCCATCCCTAATACGCCCACTTTTTAACAATCAAATCATATTCCTACTTATATTATTTCCTACCTGTCTATTGTGTTTTCCTCGGAAATGTCACAATACTGAAGCTAGATGCCCTTGAAATATCATTTCATCTGGACTTAAAGCTTATTTTTTCCAATCTAAAACTTCCTAAACCAAGACTGTGCCCTGGGACTGGATACTGTAGAAGTCATTGATCATGATCTTATCTACTACTGATATGGACATAAGTGAGTGATGTAAGTGTTTATAACTGTGTGTCAGTGTGCATTGCTTGGAGTGACTTCATTAACTTTATCATAAGATCATCACAGTTATCAAGTTGCTTTCTGTGTCATGAGCATCTATATTTCAACAAAGTGGGTTTTGGCCGTTGGCGTCTCGTGTAACGGATCCCGGGGATGGAAGTGGAGAATCAAAGAAATAAAAGAGAGGGAAGAAAAGAAAAGAGTGGTTGAAAAGATGAACGAGGGACACGTCAGTGTGTATTGTGTGCAGTGTGTCTGGCTCCAAGACTAGACGCCAGGTCAGTCTGCGAACACACACACACAGACAGACGTTGATGCACACAGTGTGTTGATGTCTGAGGCAGAGGTAACCCTACACCTGCAGAGGAGGGTCTGTGGGCGTCCATGAAAGGCTTGGCCAAGCTTAGGAAGGTAGCCGAGAGGGCAGAGGATCTGTGTGTGTGCATGTGTGTGTGTTTTGGAAAGAAGGTGTGGGTATTTGAAGTCAGTACTGGTAGGAGATCAAGGTGGACATGTCAGAATGATTGCAGAGGAGTTGAGTTGTGGTGTTTCACAGGTTGTGCCGATGGACCAGTGGCTGCATTCAGAGAGAAAGTTGCTCTTTTCCATCTCCTAATGTTTTTGATTTAGGCAGACAAGTCGTGATGCATTAACATGACTCAGCTCTCCACTCAAAGTGTACACATCAGACTCAAAAAGGACTTTCACCAAAGATGTAATGTTTTGTGAAGAAAAAACACTTAGAAATGTCTCGGACAGCATATAATGTTTTACTTCAGAATGCAGTAAAAGGTGAAGAGGTTCATTTATTTTACAAAACCTTTTATACCCTTTTGACTTCAAGTATCCTCCGTCTAAGTAGTGTTAATGTGGAGCATTTATATGTGGCACTAGGGCTGCCACTAACGATTATTTTCATTGTTGACTAATCTGTCGATTATTTCTTCGATTAGTCGACTAATCGTTTCATCGAAAAATGTGTTAAAATGTTGAAAAATGTCGGTCTGTCTCGCCCAAACCCCAACATTACGTCATCTAATGTCTTGTTTCGTACTCACGCCAAAGGGTTT
>NC_065529.1:31996090-32045015 GCF_006386435.1 Epinephelus moara | reverse complement strand
ACATGTTTGATAAAACGGAGTTAAATCTCTCGGCATCCATTTTCAAGCTCTCTGTGTGTTTGTGTCCTTGCGGACGAGAAAAGGGGGAGCGCACATTTCCGGGAGGGCGTGTCCTTTTCAAAAATGCAAGAGGCGTTGCTTTGTTGCCGGCTGTTTTCGCCGATGTGTTAAACACACTTTAGAAAGGAGTGTCCCCAGACTATCAGAAGGCAGAGATCTCTGATTGTCTGGTGGCGAGACTAGTCTTGTTATCTGAATGCAATAATTGGTCTGAGTTTTCTTAGAACCATATGAGAATGGTACAATTATGAGTTTTTATCTCTGGTGGAATTCACTTACATTTTAGAGTGGCATCAGCTTATTAATAGCATTTTAACCTAAACAAAGAATAATAATAATTTAATTGATAATGAAAATAATCGTAAGTTGCAGCCTTACATATTTTTCTCTCTTTCTGTCAATTTTGTTAAGTACTCTGTATGTTTCACATCATTACAAAAGGGATGTGCTCAACTGTTGTTTACACATGAATTAAAGAAGGAGAGTTGAAAAGCAGACTTCCCAATGTGGTACTCAATGTGAACTTTTACTATTAAGTCAGAATAGATGTATTGTTACCGTATCAACAGACACTTTTCCTTGGAAATTGCCTGAAAATTGTTCTTTGTTCATGTTGTTGTTTGTTTTGTTTGTTTTTTTGTCAAGGTCCTGGACCATTACGAGCGGGAAGGTTTCAACTTCCTGTCCAAGGTTTTTAATTCTTCACACTCATTCCTGGAGGACCTGACGGGGCTGACGCTGTTGCACCAGGAGACACAGGCTGCAGAGGTGAATCACACTCACATATACACCTCCACAAACAGGTACAGGCAGGCACGCAAGACCAGCTGCACTCTGATACACAGGCTGCACTGCAGTGTCAACATGTGCATGGATTTTCTTTCAAACCAGATTTACGAGAGAAAATCATATTCCTGGATATGTATCTTACATCTTTATATATTCGATGGTGAGTTATTTGGTGTTTTGAGGCACGAGCAATCTTGTCCGTAATAGGGAAATTAGGGTCCCCTCCCTGAAGCTGCTGACCTGACACACTTGACATGAGAGAAGGAGATGACTCGGGGGAAGCTTTGCCCATCTTTCTGGCAGAGTTAACTAATTATCATAAAAAGCACTGCAGAGGCAAGGCGCCAGGAGTGGATGAAATTTGCCCTGAAATGCTGAAAGCTCTGGATGTTGTGGGTTCCCATTTTTTAAAAAGGAGCACAGGCTGTGCTCAGATTATTGGAGTATCAGACTGCTGTGCCTTCGTAGGAAATCTTTCTGAGTGAAGTTTGCCCGTCTAGTCTACATGGATTATGTGGATGTTGTTTGGAGGGCTTATGATGGTGTTCTCTGGTTTGTGTTGTAGGGGGTACAGGCAGCATCTGGTTTTTGAGTGAGAGCTGAGCAGGGCCTGGGTATTGTTGAAAAAATTACGATACCAGTATCAATACTAGTATCCTTACTGTGCGTTCACACCAAACGCGATGGACGCGATGAACGCCACAAGTCTCCATTCAAAATCAATGTAAATGACGCAATGACAGGCGATGTCGCTTCGGGCGACGCGTTTCAGGTGATACGAGCGACGCGATGAAGCGATGACGCGTCCATCGCCTCATCGCGTGTGTCGCTTGAAGTTGAAAAATTTGAACTTTTCAAGCGACATCGCGTGACGCTGTGCCGCGACATCCAATCAGCGTTCATTTTCATAAAGAAATTATAAGCAACTAACCGGAGACAGATGGACAGGCGCTCCGCAGCTGGGATGGAGCGCCTGTAGTTGGTGTCCAGGCGGGAGATCCTCGCACCGATACGGGCCAACAGGTCCTCAAACTGGGCCAGCGTCAGCCTGAAGTACCGCTGGAAACGACCGTCATCCAGACGCAGCTCTTGCAGGAGGTGATGATATTCACCCAGCTGTGTGCGTTTCTGGAGGATATTGTGAACCCAGACACGGCGGCGTTTGGGTCTCCGATCCAAATCAGATGTCCACAACAGATAAAGAGCAGCTACGGTAGTTAACTCAGCCATGGTTGACGAGAAAATAGCGGGAGGTGAAGAAAATTGCGGGAGGAGGGTTGCGTCATCGCGATTGAAGCGATGAAGCGATGATCAAAAAGGTGACATTTGTGATCAAGCGATGCGATACTCGCGTTATGGGCGATGACATCGTGTCCATCGCGTTTGGTGTGAACGCACTGTTAGAGTGATACTGATACCAATAGAGTACTTCATTTGATACCTTTTTTTGTCTACTTCATTTGAAACCGATTGTGGTTGGAAGCATTCAGTTGTTAAAAATGCCACCAGATGCCACAGGAGCATAGTAAAGACATACTTTAGAATGTTTTGGTGGCATCTTGGCACGTTGAAGTGTCAACTCAGTCAAAGACACTGTGCTCGACTTCACCACATCACTGACCGTATGGTTTGTAACTGCTTCGCTAGTGGGCCAATCACACACATCAGTAAATCATACAACACTTGCAGTGATTGACTGTGAGCAAAACCATACAAATACTCATTTTTTTCCAGATCTGGGTACAATAGCTTGTTTGAAGGCGTCTTTTGGTTGCTAGGAAAGGACAATTGTTCCACTTAGACTTCCAGTCTAGTGTTTCTGTTAAGTTTAGTCCTCCTGAACTGAAATACACACACTAGGACATGGCAAGATTAGTTTTAGGACTTTGTTGCTCAATGGTAGGTTGTTCCCTTCGACAAGATAGAAACTTGATGTCAGAAATAAAAGTCTACTGCTTCTTAAAGTGATAAACCAGCACAAATCATGGATTGCAGCGGTCAAAAGAAAGAATGTCGGGAAACTCCAGGGTCCTTGGAACTCATTTTATTACTGATACGTTTAGCAATTTTTAAGGATAATAATGGCAAGACAGATACACAGTGCACACAAATACAAATGCTTCTCTCTCTCTCTGTAGACTGTTGGCTAGCAAGCATTAGCTTGAAAAGGCTCACTTATCTGTAATGAAATGAGTGTTACATACCTCAGAGTTTCCCAACAGTGTCCAGTTTTTTCTTTTGACAGCTGCAACATGATTTGCGCTTCTTTGTTTCTTTAGAGAAGCGGCAGACTTTTATTTGTGACATCAAGTTTGTACTTTATCAAAGGGAAAAACCTACCACTGGCAAGGTCCTAAAATTAATTTTCCCTTTCCCTATGGTGTGTATTTCAGTTGTGGACTAAAGTTTAGCAGTTCATATGCTGTTTCCGTGTAGTAGTGGCTGGACCAAAAGCTTAAGTGGAACAGCAATGTCATTTCCTAGCAACCAAAGGATGCCTTGCTTCGGTCTTTAAGTGTTGAATGCAAGAATTGTTTGAATGGAAAAGTTTCACTACTACTTGGAAGTGGGTTATTCGTTCGTGTACCGATACCCAGCACTAGAGCTGTGTTCTTTTCTAGGCAATAAGACAAGCATATCCTGAGTAGGCACTGTACTTCACCAAGGTGTTTGTGATTTTCATGGACAAAATCTCTCGGCAAAGCTTAGGAATATAGAGTATCTTTCCCCTTTGTTCATTTCTGGATTACATCTGTTTTTTGCAGGGATGGTGTGAAACCAAGTAAAGAGTCCAACTCCAAGTCTCAAACAGCCAAATTCCGAAAATGATGGTTAGAATGGTGGAAATCTTCACCTGAGCTAAGTTCAAAAAAATTAATCTGGATCAGAAAGAATTATCGAGATTTGGAAATCCCTTGTTTTGCTGTCCAGGATCAGAAGGTCCATCTTACTTTTGTGACGTTTTTTGAAATCAACATTGGATTGGATCACCCTGATCCAGCTAGTGAACGAAACAGAGATATTTGAGATTATAACTTTAAAAAGTTTTTATTTGATTTTGACAGCTATTTGGTCGATATTGGCTTTAAAATGAACTATTGGAATCGGCCAGCATGCTTTTTCTTATTTCACACAATGAATGAATATTACATATGCCGAAAGTATTAAATTACATGTCTCCATCTGCAGGTGGGCCATCACGATAAGAGTATGCATGCATATGATGTTAATTCCACTAAAGCTGAGACTTGATGATCACTAAAATTAGGTAGGGAAAAAGGTGGATAAATTAATATCAGTATCGGTTATTGTCCAAATAAGTTGTTACATATTGGCATAATAGATATCGGCAGAAAATCCAATATTGTGCATATATATCTTGAACAGTTTAAAGTTTTGTTACATTTTATTCCTGAAATCCGCCCTCCTGCTAGGATCAGACTAATCCTGTTTTTTTTTTTGATCAAAGGTATCCCAATCCTACCAAAAGTTTTAAAGAACACATACTAAAAGTTTGATCCAGATCAAAACCCCAACATCGGAGTCCTTTTTTCTTTTGAACAACCCATTTTCAAGACTTCATTCTATCCAATAGCCGAAATACGATCTGATTACTTTTGAACAACTGGGCCCTGGGGTAGCCACTTTCTCCCAGCCCTTCAAGTTGCTACCCCAGGTAAAGGCTTTTAAGTATCTTGGATCGTGAGGGTAGGACAAAGTATTACATCTGGATTGTGCGTTAAAGGGTTTCAATATCCCGTCTTGCCTTGGAATGCCTAAGGAGCAGTCAGACCTCATGGCTGGGGAGAAAAACCTCTGGGAGTTCTTCCGTAGACCTGAACCTGAATAAGGGACAGAAAATGGATGGCAAGATGGAGCTCACCATGGAGTTTTATGACCCTGGGAAATACATACAAAACTCTTTATACAGTTGCAAAACATCTGTGTCCTCATGTGGAAACTAAAGCCTTTTGTAAGAATTTCATTAGTAGGATTTCTCAAATTAAATGTTTTAATAGGAGCTAGACTGTTTTAATTCAAAGGCAGAGATATTTTTGTCCCTTAACCTTGTTCTAATTAATCTGTTGCCATAGCAGCACACAGTTGATGTCTATGGAACAACGAGCGGCAGAAAGTTCCAACAAACATCCAGAATACTTGGTGGTGGAATATGGGTGGTTTTCCTCAAGACTCCCCTCTGACATGAGACAGAGGGAGTGGAGGGAGAGACAGAAAATGAGTGTGTGTGTGTGTGTGNGTGTGTGTGTGTGTGTGTGTGGGGTTGGGTCTGATCTTGCCGAGCTGTGGGAAAATCCCACGTACTTTCTCCCCAACTCCTACTCATAACACACAGATGGAGGAGGGGAGAAGAAGAAAGCAAGGACGCAAGAGGGAAAGGAGGGAGAAAGGAGGATAGATAAGAGAAACAGTCGAGGGAAAAAAGGTGAGGAGGAGGAAGAATGGAAAATGAGATAGAGAACGACAATAGGAGCTAGTTAGGATGAAAATATATCTTTATATATCCCTCTTTCCCTCTCCTGCTTTCAAGCTTTACCTCATCCCCTATCGTTCTCTCTATCTGTTGCGATTGTTCCTCCCCTCTCTATTTCCCCCTTCCTCTCGCTTGATGAAGTGTGTTGAAGAGTCTGGCGTAGCTCCCTTTCTCCTCAATCAGAAGATGGAGAGATTGTTTTGATTGCTCAGCCCACTAGCGCCAGAAGTCTTAGCGCCTGTTTCCTGTACACAGATTAGCTATTCCAAAAACTACTGCACTTGGAGGACGTCCCTTAAAGTTTTTTTTTTTCCCCTATTCCAGGAAGGGACAGAAGTTCTTCTCCCGCTCTTGAAAGCATATTATTACTTATTTCATGCGGGTACCCACTAGAAACAGGCCTGTGGCTCGTTTCGGATCTTGACCCATATTTTAAAAAGTACTGGCCCGAAATAATGATAATACTCTCTGTAAAAATTAGGGGTTTAAAGGGTCCTTGTGGGATACCTTTTTTTATGTGTACATGTTTGGATTGTATACAGCTATGAGTCATCATTGGAAGATGATTATCGCTTCCAGTGGCTTACTTACTGACCCGTTGCTTTTAGGAGGTTTTTCCTGTATCCTTTGTTTAGAAGTTAGACGTAATGCAGGTCTGTGATGTTTAAACTGCGTCAGTGTAATGACTGATTAGGAGCACAGTAGAACTGGGCATGTATTGCAAAATGTACGTGCATGGATTACAGTGGATTTAAATGACTTTCTATGCTTATTAAGTTATTTTTACAATGCTCTCCTCTTTCCCTAAAGCACGGTACTGAATTCATTACAGGCCGTGTGTGTGTGTGTGTGTGTGTGTGTGTTTTTGTATGTTCAAGTGTATGTAACCATTCTAAACTATAATCTACGTCACCAGATAGCAGTACTATGTACTTATGGCCTATTTTGGGCAAGTTTGTAACCTGAGAACTACTTTTTATGCGGTCACCGCAGGGTTTTGGGGGAGTTCAAGTTCGGTAAAAGTTTAGACTGACTGTGTGTGTGTGTGTATATCAGTGTGAATGGCTTCTTTGTGAGATCAGCTCGATAGGGATTTCAGACTCTGGTAGGAACATGGCAGGGTGGAAAATGTACTATGAATCTGGCGTCTGGCAAATTAGTTACATGTATTTGAATGTTTTTCAAACATTTATTTTCAGTATGCATCGTGCTGTATCCTCAGTTCTACGAGGCCATTCGTGTTTGCGGTGAGAAAAGTCAAACATGACAAACCATTTTAAATATTCATGATATGATCTGTACTCTACAATTTGGTATGGCCACTTTCCCTCGTATACTGTAGTAATTGTAACTGTCACTCCATAGAGTGTAAAGCCTCGGTATACTTCAAACAAAGTGCGCGTCAGATTGTCTAACTGCGTCTGAAGCCGTCTTACCGGCAGCAATTGTTTTTCCAGAAACAGACAATGCGAGACCTCCCAAGAAAAGTGACACTGTCGTTTCAGTAAATGCCCCACAACAATATGTTTACACTCAAGTGACAAAGCCCTCCAGCTGCAGTAATTATGACTCTCTGGCGATTTATAAGTCACTGAGAAATGATGTCATCCTGCCAATAGTTGTTTCATTTGTAGGACTTGTTTAAAAATCCGACAGTAATGCCCAATACACTGAGTATTCGGCCAGTGAGGAAAGGTATGACAGTAAGAGGGTTTTTTTTTTAGTTGTCACTTTTTTATGTGTATAACTGAGTGTAACACAATGAATTCCTTTGATTAGAGACAGTAAGAAAGTGTATGCTGTAATCCCCCTTTGTGCAATTCATCGTCTTGACACTCCACATACACACAATTCTTGGAAAGAGATTAGGACGGCAGTGACAGGAAGAGGCTTTGATGGCAGGCTCAAATTGTGGCCATTTGCAGTACATAGAAACACTTTGCTCAGTATAAACCATAGACTGTATATAAAAATATACACAAAATATTCCTGATATGTGTGCTGTCATCTTCTTCATTTGGAGCCAACGTCTACACACTTGTGATCGGGAGATGGAGCTGTGGTATAGATGTCCCACGCGTACATCCATCCAACCGAATTGCGAGCAGGGCCATTGATAACAGGCACATCAATGGCAGGGTTCTCCCTGCCTATCTAAGACAAAGGCGGGCTGCCTGGGTGATTCTGGCCGCCGCCTTGGTTAAAGCATGTGTGTTTGCATGGGGGACGTTCAGATGTAGTGTCTTTTGCGCGCACAAACCCATTACTTTCAGTGTAGACGCGCGTCATGCTTGCTCATAACCCAAGTGCATTCGGTGTGACCCGCTTGTCTTTTCGTCAGGTGCACAGCTCCACGGACCTGCGTCTCCCTCCGGTGTTGTGTCAGATCCCGGTTCCCACTCGGGCTGTCTCTCTCCTACTGTTTGAGCTCTGCCCCATTTGAAAGGCGAAGGAAGCCCCTATGTGGAAAGACGTCGCCTCCGAGATGTAGAATGTGTATAGAAGAGAAACACACATTTCAGGACTGCTAACTTGTATCATCAGAACAGACATGTCCTGTGATTTTCAGCCTCCTTTCATATTTAATAGAGGGGGGACAATACCTGACAGTAATATTCTCAGCTGTCAGGATGTGCCTGCTGTAAAGGGTAAATATAATCATGGAAGGCTGAAAATCACAGGACATGTCTGTTCTGATTATACAAGTCAGCAGTGTAAAGCTCAAGCATGTGGGGGCCTCCTTTCATATTTAATAGAGGGGGGGGGGGCAGTATCTAAAAGTACAGCTGTCAAGATGCCCCCCGCCACAGGCCTTTGCCACCTTAGTCTCGAAAAAACCCAGGGAAAACCCTGAATGGGTGTGCAAATTTGGAAAAAAAAAAATTATATATCGATAATTATAAATGGACTTAGGGTCTTGGTACCATGTCTGAAGGGTTACTTTTGGTTCCAAAGGTACCATACCGAAAGTGTTTCGTTAAAACGGGGCTTTAGACGGCCACATGTCTGAACGGATACCTGACTTCCTCAGTCACAAAATTTCTTCACATCACTTTCGACAAGTTATGTGTTTAGTTAAATGTAGTGAACTGAACATTGTACAGAGCATCAAAACAAATGTTAAACCAGCCATCTGTGTCAAGGTGCAGCTCCGTGTTGGCATGTCAGAACAGGGTGTTGTGTTGGCTGATTAGCCTTTCCTGAGTGTAACCTCCCTGTGGAGGGCTGGGTCGGACAAATCAACACACGCAAACCACTCAAAAGAGCCTGAGAGGAAATCAGTGTCTGTACAGGATGTTGTACCTCTCCTCTGACGCACCCACCCACTGTCTTTGGCTTGGCAGATTAAGTTATATAAAACACTGTATATATTCACCCATTCACACTCATACATACACATGAAGGGGGCAGGCTAAGCCTTATTATGTCAGAGGACAGAGGACAAAGGAGATGGATTTTCTCCATTCAAAGTCTAAGTGTTGTTATAGCCCTGTTATATTATTAGCACAATATCAAAGGGCCATCCATATCTTTACACTGTGATCATTATATGGTGAGGATGTTGTGCCTTTGCTTCAACACACATGTCATGCTCTAGTGCAGGGTCAAAAACCTTTGTTATCAAAAGAGCCGTTTTTGACAAAAAAATAAATAAATAAATCTCTGGCGGTGCAGGACACATTTGAGTCTTATAATGAAGGTAACACAGTCTATTAAGTCTAAATTAGCCTATCAGCTAATAGGTCTAAATGAGCATTCATTGTTTTATTTTTAGGGTGGCAAAAAGGTGCAGTGGTTAGCACTGTCACCTGATAGCAAGACGGTTCCTGTTTCGAACCCAGGGTGGGTGAGCCCTTCTGTGCGGAGTTCGCATGTTCTCTCCCCGTGTCAGCGTGGGTTTTCTCCAGGTACTCCAGCTTCCTCCCACAGTCCAAAGACATGCAGGTTAACTGGTGACTCTAAATTGCCTGTAGGTGTGAATGTGAGCGTGAGTTAGTTGTCTGTCTCTATGTGTCAGCCCTGCGATATTCTAGCAACCTGTTCAGGATAAGGTTATGGAAATGACCAGATGAGAATATGCCAAGGTGCCAGAAAACCATGTGTCAAACTTGTGTAGAAAAGAGTATCTGCACACTTGGATCAATGCAAGTATCTTTCATGAACCAAGCTTCGGTCAGAGGACCTTCATCAGGGTAACAATCAGCACATGAGCACAATGAACAGTCTTTATGTGATTCATCAAAGCAATCAATAACACCTGTACTGCAACACTCCTGCTCAGATGGGAGATGTAGTTCAAAAGCAGAGTGTGTAGTCCTCTCTACACAACAGTAGATTTCAATATCAAGTAAAGGAATTGTGCTCATGTGCTGATTGTTACCCTGATGGAGGTCCTCTGACTGAAAGCTTGGCTCATTAAAGATACTTGCATTGATCTAAATGATTTAAAGTAAAATAGTATTTAGCAGCTCTGCAGTTACTCACATTAATTGTTATTGAAGTCATAGGTAGATCAGGTTTTTACAGAAGCCCTGAGAGACAGGTGAGAAAAAAAAATATGGTGATCTACTTTGTTAATGACTTCAGAGGTTACTTGGAATAAACCACTTAATACATCAGATTTGTAACACTGAGAAAATGTATGTGTAATGACTGTATTTTCCCAGTGCCACCATAGGAAGCCCATTCTTCATATTGTATATCCTTATCATCATTTTCAGTAAGCGGTGCCATTTGCCTGGTGTATGCGCTTGTTCCCGGACACATTAATCTGTCTAAATGTGAATGCCCCATACAGAGGATATGTGACACACTCAGCACAAAGGGTCTTTCTGCAGCGTTCGTGCTCCACTCCCTTCCACCTACTCCAACTGTGCGCTGCCAGTAAGTCACAAGATAAAGTCGTTTGCATTGAACTTAGAGAAGAATGTGTCACTTGTGATCTTGTGATTTTTTTATTAGTCTCATTTGAATGAAATGACAGCTGCTCCTACGAAGTGATATACATACAATTGTAAAATGTGTGTCAAACGCGGCATTATTTAGTAAAACCTTTTTCAAATAATTGTATGACAGGATGTAGTTGACACATAACAAGTAGTAGATCTGTAATTGGTTTAATTTTGTACTATAGTTCAGTACAGAACTGGGTAACACAGAGAAGATTCATATTGTGTTTTATTATAGTTTTAATATCGTTTAAGTTATGCAATAACACCGTTGAGGGTGTAACCTGCAACATCATCCTCTCACTGTCATGTTTTGAAATGAAATCATTGTAAAATTACCTCAATTCTTAATAATATAAGACTTTCCTGGAAGTTTCCAGGTCCAGGGCTCATGGGGTCCGCAGGGGCCCCCAATTAGTTTTTTACCGATTCTCCAGATATCCAGGGCAACTTATCATGAGATCAGTGTGTTGCTCAAGACACATTTACAGTTGGGAGTATCGTATACATGGGGATTTAGTTTTAGTGCAATCTGTCCGCCAATTACTAGTGAAATCTTTTTACAAGACGATGCCCTACATTTGAACCATACGGGACTCCCAAGTAACATTTTTAAGATAATCTGCATCTTGATTACAATCGTAGGTCTTGACACGGTCCTCTTCTTGGCCCGATTCCAGTACACAGTGAAGTATGTACACTTGTGTTACTCCAGATCTGTATGTTTGGCTGTTTGATAGCAGTGTGTGCGCCATCAGATGCCACTAATCATCACCTTGAGTCATGCTAATGCCCCGAAGGAGCAGAGGTTACCCAACCACCCACGCTCAGCCCCTCTCTGCTCTGTGCCTCTCTACGTAAAACAGTGTGCTGATGATAAAGTTGATTTAGTTATGTTGGCTCATCACCCAGCAGCTTGGAAAAAACACAAGTACGAGCATGTATGCGCACGCACACAAACACACACTCTAACGCAGGCTCTCAGCAGTCACATGCTCTTTTTCTCCTTTCTCTCTCCCGCTCTCTCCTTCTCACCCCCACACGAACACATGCACACAAACACTCGAACGTCAGAGGGCCCCATGTATGTCAGAGCTTTATCCAAACACAGCTACGGTTGCTACATGCTACAATTATTACCAGATGGACTCGGGGAAAACGTATTAAGGCTGCTTTTTCATTAGCAAAGTGCACACCCTCCTGTGAGACTGAGAGGGAGAAACACACAGGGAATATGTGAAGGAGAGTCAGAGCGTCATTTCAAAAAGTGTTATTCATTTCATATTTCAAATCATGCACACTTGACCCTTGCTGACCACTGTCCCTGACTGGTTGTATATTTCCATTTTCCTCTCTCCATCTATTTTCCTCCGTTTATTTCAAGGTCCCATGGAATCGAAAATGATTTTTGTTTTGTGTGTTGCTATGTTGTCAAAACATTCAGTTCTAATGTTTTCTTATATCAAAGTCCCACCCTTTTCTTCTTTGTTAGCTTACGCTCGGGGGAGTATTAACCAGTTCTATTAAATGAAAACTGATGACAGAATATGATTCAGCCACCCCGCCCCATCAAAACTACAACTTTACCTTTGTCACTAAAACTAGCAGCGGTCACATGGATGGAAAATACTGCAAAAACAAGAGTTGATTGAGCTGTTTATGGACTAACAAAAATCTTGATAATTGATTAATGTTTGGGCCTTTTATCATAGCGAAATGTTCCATGGTTCCAGTCCAACAAATATTGGAATTTCATGCTTTTCTCTATGGTGGCACATTAGGACCATTGTAGGTAAAAATAAAAATTAAAAAACTAGGTCAGGGAGGGGGGGTAATACTCTGAAACAAAACCACACAATATCCAAGATTAAAGAACAAATTTATTAAAGAAATAGATATTTTCTGAGGTTAAAAGTCATAAATCTGCAAGAAAAAACTCCAAAATTGAAGTCACAAGAACAAGAAGTTTCTTGTTTTTGTTGTCAAGGGACCGCTTCAGTTTTCAAGGTTGGAATAAACCTCATCACACCACAGACACCACTGGTAAAAAGGGAATCCCAGCAAATATTGAGATGTTGAATGACAGTGTCAATCAAGACATCCTGTTGTGGTTTAAAAATAGCTCCAAAATGAAAGTTGCCAACGTCCAAGACGATACCTGGCCATCAGGTGGACATTGTCCCTACATCAAAATATGATGATCACAAGAACGGGCCTATTCAGCTCGTCTGTTGAAGTTTATGTACACAGCGTGCATTCAGTAGCTATATACACCCTAAAAACTAAAAAATATGTTTAGTTTTAATACATTGACTATGTCTAAAAATAATAAACTCAGGTTAGTCTCTTAGAGCCAGATCTATCTCCACAGTGCTGTGTCAGTGCTTGGAAAGGACTAGAATCACCATATTACCATTCTGCTATAGGGGAGAAAAACACTGTGGCTTGTTTTTGTTTCTCTAAACCAATCACAATTGTCTGGGGTGGTGCTTAGCCTAGGATACAATGACAGTGCCCTTGCCAAATAGTGTCAGGGGGAATACACACACACACAGGACCATTTACGTGTTCATTGTTGGATGTTAGCGCTGCTGCTGTGTTAGCTTGTGCTAACAAGAAAGACCCTCTCTCTTTGTTGACAGTAGCAACAGAAAGTTTGCTGATAGGGCGGGGAGTCAGGATGGTCCAAGTTTAGACCCCCGGTGCAAAAAGGATTGTATTCAGGTATTGTTTGACTGGTGATGTTTCAAGAGATGTGACAAAGCAACTGCGACTGGCTTTGCCAGAAAACAGATCAGCATCAGGCATGAGAGTCCTGAGAGACAGAGTCTGGGTTTTTTCAAGATGCATTCACAAGTTGATTTATTTATTGTAGACCTTCACAACAATTCAAGGAAAGAACAAAGCAGGCATGCCTTAATGCACGATCCAAATCTTTCTCAAAACTTGCCATTTTCAGTCTGTAAGTTGTTAGCGCAGAGGCAAAGGGGATTTGGAAACAGTAACATCCAGATAGCGGAAGGAAGGGAGAATGCTGGCCCAAATAGTCAGCCAGTGGCAGGCTTATAGCCACAGTCTACATCTGGTGAGTCAGACTAGGCCAAGGTTGACTCACATGGGACACAAACCCTGGTCTCCCCAGGCTCTGTATTTTTTATGTATTGATTTTTTTTTTTTTTTTTTTTACCCACAATGGCCCTTAATACACCATTACATTTTTCTCTGTCATATCAATTTCTATTCAATTTTCTTTATAAAGCCCAACAAATGACAATTTTGCCTCAGAGGGCTTCACAACACATGACATCCTTCTGTCCTTGGACCCTCACAGCAGGTAAGGAAACGGTCGCCCCAAGAAAACATCTAACAGGAAATAAAAGTTAGAAACCTCAAAATGCTTGGCTGAGGTGATGTGGGATTAAAGGGACAGATCACCCCCAAATCAAAAATACATATTTTTCCTTTTGAAAATCTCAACACAGTGTCTCTTTCTCGAAATCATGACCTTGTTACACAAGTTAATCCACAGACCTTCATGTGAGCAGTTTGATATAGGAGTTATTTTCTGTCTGACAAACTTCAACCACCAACTGTATCACCACACAGAAGGAAGTGTGCATCTACTCATGGATGAGAGGCTTGTGCTTATCACACATAGTTAAATGAATACATTTAGATTAAACATCGACTATTCCTTGGGTAAAACAAGGAATATGAAGATGTCACCTTGGCTGCGTCTTCCCTATTTTACGATGTTTTAAAGACGATAAAACATTGATAAGATGATAAGACATTGGAATCATCATTAGCAGTTCTCTCCAACGATACAGGGTCAAACTGTATGTCGGACTACACATGCATGAGCTATAAACATGCCTCTCTTACTCTGTAAATGGGGTTGACAACACAGTGAAGGCTAATGTCTCTCGTCAGTCTGGGGGAATCTCAAACAAAGTCCCTCTCAGTGTCACTATCTTGTTTCAAGCAGAAAGATGTCAAACCACAGAAGGAGCTATAATCTCGACACCGTTTCTTAGGACCTTTAATTGATTTATGTGCATGTCAGAGTACGACATAGTGAGAAGAAAAACAGTTTTGTATTCAATTTAGTGCACATTAACTGGCCGCTTTCATCCGTCAGTTTCCAAGAAAGAACCTAATTTGGTGTCAACTATAGATGAAATAGAGATAATGTTCTAAAAAAGTTATTTTAGTCACTTGTGTTGAGTTTGTGATCATGTCGTTTATTTTAAGAGAAATGTATAACTTTTTTAACGTGCAGAAATGTGGCTCATGTCTACAGATGTGCTTACAAACCATATTCTGTATGAGGAGTAACATATTCGATGGTTAATGAATTGAAGTTCATAAAGGCAGTCATTAGTTGGAAGGAGATATTGTTTCGAAAATATTTTTGACATTGCAGACAAGTGAAATATATATTTCCCTGTTTCTCCTTCCATCAGTCCTGCATGTTTTATTTTAATGTATATTAATGTCAGGAGCGGAGTGCACATACACACACATATGCCAGTGTCATCATGTATCGCTGGTACTGAGCACGTGTGTATTTATGTTCTGTATCTATGCCAGCTATGCCGTCTCGACATCTATTGCGCTGCTAATTATAAATGTGTACTCTACTTGCAGGGATGCATGTCAGCTATGTACAGACACATCACACCTCCCATGCTTCCTTTCTCTGCATAGTTTCCCTCTTCGCTGTCTCTCTCACACACACATGCACATACATGTTCAGTTCTATACATAGTGGGTCTAAATCTCCCCAGTTCTTTACAGGCTAAATTCAGAAGCTTTTTGTCAGTCTGTGGCTTGACTTATAACCTCACTTGCTAACCTTCCAAACCCTCCACTGAGTGTTTGAAGGTTTTTCTCCATTACTGATGTGTGTATATTTGGTAGAACAGATTCTTTGGTAGCTAGTTGTTAATAATTCTTTGCCTGACAACTGTCCTGACTCTTGAGTCTCCTGATGTGAGCTAATCTCTCATGGTGTCTTCCCAGGTTACACATTATTGTGCATTCCTGTTGTTGTTGAGAAATATTCTTTAAAATTTTTGGGACTCCGGATCTTGGCATGTATATGATTTACTACGCAGTACATAATGGCAGTCATATTAGATAATATAATTTTTCTCGTATTTTACTTCTTTATCTTTTTATTCCTATTTTTCTATTGCACATTTCTTCAGTAGCTATCCCTGCAGTCCAGAGTCTGGCCCACCTGGTCATGTCCGTCCAGCGTGTGCACTGAGACTACATGTACACAAAGCCTGTCCTGGACTGATGCCAGAGTGAGACAAACACATACAAACAAAACTGTAACCATCAGAAACAGAGGTCATTCAACAAATATGACAAATAAGATAAAAACACTGAAACACTTGCGATTTATCATTTTATCAGAGTCCAAGTACTCCTAGTATGATTACTTACATAATTTGCAATTCAAATTGTTCAGTGAAGGTTCAGAATATGCCTATTTTACTCATTTTGTTCACTGTGTTATGAGAATACTTACCCCTGTTCACAGAGGACTAATATTACCAGGGGACCTGATGTGATGTAGAAATAACCCCCATGTCTGTGTTTTGTGCGGCCGGATAAGCAAAATCTGTAATTTACTTGAATTTACTGACATTATCCCCCAGATATGATGTACACAGTTTTTTTTTTTGTTTGTTTGTTTTTTGAATAAATTCAGGTTAAAGAAACAGAACTGATCCTGCCACACACATTCAGCTGTCTCCAAGTCAGAATAATGTTAATCAAATTGGATTTGGCTGTTCAATATGAATATTGTATATCAGGATATTCAGGGTTCAGGGCAAGCTAATTTATATGGAGTTAGATTTGTGTCTTTATTACATGCGAGAAAATAAATGATATGAGAGAAGAAAAATGATCGAATTGACAGCTGGGTGAGGATCGTCTTGGGACTCGAATTCAACTGAATCATTTATCATCTGTGTCATCACCTTACCCAAACATTGGAGTCTCCGCTCCCAAATAATGCAGCGCATCTATGCCGGTGAATCCACCATGGTGGATGAATGATTCAGTTGAATTCGACTCTCAAGACGATCCTCACCCAGCTGTCATTTTGATTGAGACTGGCCAATAGGAACGTGGCCCCGCCCATGACATTATTTTCGCAGCGAAAGCAACATCCTGACACGAGAGCAAAGACTTAGGTTTTGAGAGAGAGAAGAAAAATGTTTTGAGAGAAACAATTTTTTTTTGAGAGAAAATGTTTTTACACTGATAGCAAAAAAATAATATTTGAGAGTAAAAAAAGTTTTTTGAGAGAGAGTTTTTTTTTCTTTTCTCGGAAATCATTTTTTTAAATCTCAAATTATTTTTTTTATATTCTATGACAAAATACTTTCTCGCAAAACTTTTTTTAGTCTCAAATATTATTATTTTTTGCTATCAGTGTGAAAACTTTTTCTCTCAAATATTTTTTTTCTTTCAAACATTTTTTTTTTCTCATATTTATTTTCTCGCATGTAATAAAGACACAAATCTAACTCCATAATTTATGCTAACTATGTTGACGACAGATCAGAAAATTGCAACATTTTTGCCGACACTAGATGTCAAACAAAAGCCAGAGACTGTATCGTATTAAGTTGCTGTGAGCTGTAAATTCACCACTTCTAAGCAGAAGATAATGTTATCTTGGAGCCCAACTAGGCAAAGCCTCTCTTCCTCTGGGCAGCTGCCTCCGTCTTACTCAGACTCATCCTGGGTCTGGGTCTGCAGCTGCCTGTACCAGAGAGCAGTGTGACAGCGAGAAGAGAGCTCACTCTGCAGCTAAATCTGGGGACCAAAACATGTGGAGAAAAAAGGATTGTTCAGTTTGAAGAGTCTCGGTGACTGAGAGGTCTCCAGTTGATGATTCCAATCGTCAACTTTCAGGGGGCAGCTCCGGGCACATGCCATCCTTTTTGCCATCTTTTGAGATTCTGCGTTTTGGATGGATTTGATCTGTCTCTTTCTGTGAACAGGTGTCCATACTGTGGAGCCAGATGAGACGCCTGCACCCAAAATGCTGTAAAAACTTTCATTAACTAGAGCACTCGGAGAGCGCAGACCTCCGCCAAGCAGCTTGGATTTCCCTCAATGTTATTATTTTATACACTTCACTTCAACCAATCACCACCAAAATTTTATCATTTGTTCCTTGTCCCATTGTTTCCTGAAAATTTCATCAAAATCTATTGAGAACTTTTAGAGTTATTTTGCAGACAAACAGACAAACATACCAACACGGGCAAAAACATAACCTCCTTGGCAGAGGTCATAATTGCCACTGCATCCTCCATAATTTTTAACCGTGAGAGAGGCAGAAAAGAGACTTGGAGAAAACTAAAAACCTGAATATGACCCCAAGTCACTGAGATGCCGGTTTGCATGAGACTATTATTATCGCTTGACCTCTGTGTTTGGCACAATATGTTAATGTTCTTACTTGACGAGTATGGACGTGGCAGATTCACACAGGATCAAGATAGACGACCTCTGCAATTATTACAAATAACTTTAGGTCCCCAGGTAATACTAGTCCCCTGCAAATATGGCTTCGGTCTATATTGCTCCTGGACAAGAGAGAGGGAAAAATCATCTCTTAAATAGCACACATTCTGTGTCAGGGTACTCATTCAGGACTTTGTTGAGGTAGGACAGCTATGTCATCATTCCTTTAATCCCCCTCTGCCCCTTTCCGTTTCTGTGGCTGAGGTAATATGAGTCCAGCATAGCTGCCCAGTGTTTCCCTCATTACAGGGTGCTATCTCAAGCAAAATACCAGTCACATATAAATACACAGGATACATTCAGAACATATTAAAAAAAAAGGATTAAGATTTATAGATACAGTCAGTGATGTATTCTGCTCTTTTGTCTCGTTTTGTCACCATAAGAAGCTCAAATCTTACTATCTATAAGTCTCCTCTGCACTGATATATTTAAGGGTTTCCCATATGGTATGAAGATAACAGATTAAACAGATGAAGGTGGTGGGAAAAATAGCAGGTGATAAGATCTGAACCTCTTTGACCAGCACATTAGCCCACTACAGAGGGATAATATTTTAGAGGGCTGTATATTATTAATACACTGGTACACAGGGCTGGAGCCGATGAAGAGGTGTACTGTAGGTGGGGGGCATAGAGGACACATGGCACCCAGGACAGCTGTCTTGAGCCCAAGGGGGCCCATTCAGGATTACCAATCATTAATCACAGAGGAGTTATTTTCATAAGTCGTAAATAGGACCCATACAAATGAACTTTTCCTTCACTATGTGGGAAAACTTACAGCGGCCCCGCTCTTATATATGGCCTCTGCTCCCCGGCGCCAGTCAGTCCAGAGTGATGCCTTCTTCTGGCCTGGCAGCTGGCTGTACGCATGGACAGACAGACAGACAGACAGACAGATGACTGGGCTGCGACAGACTGAGTAGTAGTCTCGTTGTCCCTGTTTAGCTCCTACTCTTCTTCCTCGTCGGTAGCTTTTAACAACTATTTTTGTATCTGTGTCGGCTTTGCACTTCTGGAAGCTCGACACCCCGCCACCCCAACCCCACCCACCCACTCACATATATACGTCATGGGGATCGTTTTGCTTCAAGAAAGAGGCTTATCATCTAAAGTATGCGCTCCACTATGACCATGCATCGTTTAATATGGACATTATGATGTAAAAGATAAAAGAATCATAATTTTTTATGATAAACATTTTAAGGCATTCTAAAATTGCATTTTTGCCATTTTTTCCCTGTTTTAACCCTTTGAAACCTGGAGCGACATCACTTTCTTTGTGCTCCTTTCAGACACCTTTCACAAGTATTTCAGTCTTTGAACCCCGAGCAAATTGGTGTGATTTCTTTCACAAACATGGGGAAGAAATGTCCCAGAAATTGCAAAAAAATAATAGATTTGGAAATTATTTAATAAATTGTGGAAAAAGGAAAAAAAACAGGAAAAAAATTATTTATAATTATCATTATTACATTTTGAATTTATTTTACAGATTTTTTTAAAATAAGTTTTAAGCACTTTTTTCCAGGTCATTTTCTTGTTTGTTTGTTTTTAACTTTCTTTCTGTCTCTCTTTTTTTTAAACTTATTTTCTTGTTTTTAATTTTCTCTTTATATTAATTTATTGCAATAATTTGGGTCATTTTTTCCTTTGTTGCCCACTGTTTTTACAAAAAGAGCCCTTTTGAATGTCAGAGCCCACCAATATTAGGTTTTTAATTTTGTCTTCCTTTTATGTTTATCAATCATGTATTTGTTTGTAGCATGACATTGAAATGTAGAAGAAAAACAAATCATTCACTGTTTTTGAAAAGGGAACAAGGCGATATCAATTTTAATAGTCAATTGCCTAGCAACCTTTTTTTAAAGGACATGCAGAGTGTTCAGCCAAAACAACCTTCTGTTGAAAAAAAAACACAAGGACACGTTAAGGGAGTGTTGTGTCGGGCAGGTGCAGGTGTGAAATGTGATCTAGGGACCTCGCTTTAAAAAATAGATCATTTTATTAGATGCCAAAACATTCAGTTTACAATGCCATGAAGAAGGATGTTACAACCCTGGATGCTTTATTTAAGGAGATATTCATCTTTCCAACTATCTCAGATGCAGTTGTGTTGGAAGGTATCACTGGAGTCTAGAGAAAAGAAGCTTCTGCACACTGCTCTCATTTAGCATCACAATTTATTGGTGTTACTAATGTTTCAGTCTCTCTGGACTTTTTTAAGACAGTTTTACGCAATTCTTACATCACTGATATTGAATTAATAGTGCTCAACCTATTTTGTGTGCACAGGTGTGGCACAGTTAATTTCCTGTGGGAGTGTCTCTCAGTAACTGACAGCGACATCTGAACCACCTGTCACACTATATTCCACATATGAAGGAGAGAAAAGAAAAACATGGACCATGGCTGATCTTATGAATAAACACATCGGCCCTGCAGCTTTCATAAATCCAAATTGTATCTTGAGTGCACCATAAGTGGGTCTATAACATCCCAAGATTCCTTATAGCATGACATGCCATGTTATCTTGTTTCCAGTATGTTTCTCTTCTATTGAGTATTTCTTTAATGTTATCAATCCCTGGATGCAACTCTGGGTGCTGACAATCATTTTATCCTCCACCTCCATTTTATCCTTCAGTTTGGATTTTTACTGTAAAAAGAGTTTTACTGTAAAAAATAAGGTGGCACGGTGCTGCAGTGGTTAGCATTGTCAAACCCCGGGGTGGGGGAGCCCTTCTGTGCAGAGTTTGCATGTTCTCCCTGTGTCAGCGTGGGTACTCCAGCTTCCTCCCACAGTCCAAAGACATGCAGGTTAATTGGTGACTGTAAATTGTCCGTAGGTGTGAATGCGAATTGTTGTCTGTCTCTATGTGTCAGCCCTGTGATAGTCTGGTGACCTGTCCAGGGTGAACCCCGCCCCTTGCCCAGTGTCAGCTAGGATAGGCTCAAAACCCCCGGACTCCCAACAGGATAAGCGGCTACGGAAAACAAACGAACGAATAAATGAATGTAAAAAATAAATTACACAACTGCCAGGAAGTTTAAGATGGATACGTTCGGAGAAGTCTGAAGATGCTGAATTTGAAGAATGTTTACTGATCGAGGAGGTCAAGCTTAGAACCGTAGACTGTATCATAAGGATAGACGACATAACAGCTCCTAAAAGTTAAACCAAAACACCTTGAACGCCCCCTGGTGGCTGGCTGCAGTATCGGGAATAAGCCTCGCCCCTTCCAAGTTTTTTCCCAAAGATGGTTTCAGTCATTTTGAGTCGTTCTTATTGTGCTGATCTTTGTTCAAATGTTGTTTTTCAGATACGTTGGGTTTTAAGTAGTTATTTGATGCTATAAAAAGGGAGTTTGACGTCATGATTGACAGCTGTGTGTTCCAATCGGTGTGCTCGTGATTGAGTCAGGGCATTGGCATTGAGTCAGACAGGTGTATAGGTATAGAGAGGAACTCAATGCCGCAGCTCCACTGGCAGATCACCACCGCTTAGACTGTGGATCCAAATGAAGTCACCAGCACAACATGGCAGCGGCCATATCCAGGATATATAAAGTCTCTGCGTGACACCTGTATCCCTCTGTGTACTGTTGGGGAGTTGATAAATCATTTCATTGAAATCTCAGGAAGTAAATGTTATCAGCATGTGAAGCACACATTGTTTCTGCTCTATTGTTGCACGCATGCTGAAAACTAACATTCGCTTGATGTATTTAAGACTGTCAGCCGAGCACATGTGATACGTGATGACCCAGGACCCCATTCAGTAGCACAAACATGTAGACCTTATTATAAAGGAACATAATAGTGTCCCACTCCCACAACTAGGAAACTACTTTTGCCTCTCTAAGCTGATGATTTTATCTGAAATTTTCTTTCCTTTAAATAATGGTTAAATTATTAAAACAGTAATTTGGTCCTGCTTTGCATACACAGACTAAAGTATGATTTATATTTGTATAAGCATGTGCAGCTATTCTGTACTGTACTGTGCACACAAACTTAAATTAGTTGAAGTATTTTTGCAAATCCTGTCGGAGAGCTGGACTGTTTATTTCTCTGTTCCTGATTCTTTGATACTGAAAAACACTCCAGCTGCATCAAAGAAAGAGATAAGAGCTGTGTGTGTGTGTGTGTGTGTGTGTGTGTGTGTGCATGTGTGTGTCAGAGTCTACATGTGCTCTGAATCTTGTACAGCCTGATTTTAGCCTGCCTGGCTGGTCACAGGTAATCTGCCCTGGAGCTCACACACACACATCTATGTACATCTGGCCACAATGCAAGTTCTTATCTTTTTCCCCTGATGCTGCTCTGTCCAGCACATGGAAGACAGTGATAGCATCAAGCCTCTGGTTCAGATAATTACTCACATACACACACATCCACAGAAATAATGCATGTACGCACATGTGTGTGTTCGAGCTCCCTTTTCTCTGACGAACTAACACTTTTGCTCCTGAACACACACGTCTGTGACTGGCATCATTTCCTCTGACCTAATTTTCATGCGAAAACAAAATCACTGGCATGACGTACTCTAATTAAGCTAAAAAAAAAGAAACAGATTCATTATTGACTATTCAGGAACATCTGTGTGTAGCCTCTTTAGCCTCATGGCTCCCAGTATGGCCAGTATGAAGTCCAAAAGCTGATGGATGAATGGCTTTTTTTGTTGTTGAAAATAGTTTTGGTTTTTGGTTAATTTCCAACGAACTGATGGACGGACTGCATTTTCCAAAATGATCTTCATGGTTTTCAACCCTCTCTAAAGTGTTTAACGTTTTGTGTATTCTGTATAGAAAGAAGAGGTTGTTGTCAGTAATTGATTCACAGAGCGAAGACGTCTTTGTAATGAAAGACTGTGACTGTCTGCTGCTCTTAGCTCCAGATCAAAAGATTGCCTCCGCTGTGGTTTACTAGGCACTTTGCCGTCTTTTCTCCTGTGAACTCCTGTGTGTGCGGATGTGTGTGTGTGTGTGTGTGTGTGTGTGTGTGTGTGTGTGTGCATGCCTATATGCGTGCATGCCTATATGCGTGCATGTGTTTGTGTGTGTGCCCACGGGGCCCTACTAGTGTTTGATTGCTCCTCTGACCACACGTGAGTTGGCTTTGACTCACAGTTCTAATTAAACCTAGGGCAGGTCTGAACTGGCAACACACACACACACACACACACACACACAGCTTCTGAAGTTGATCTGTTATTGCCATTTGGTTAGTTGCACGCTCAAAACGGTTCATTAGGTAGAGTTTATACTGGTCACACACACACACACACACACACACACACACACACACACACACACACTAATGCCTCACCAGAGGCAACTGAACTTAATTCGAGGCTTCAAGCTGTTAGTGATTTGATTTTATATTTAACAGCAGTTGTTAGATGAAGAACTAAGTCATCATCCTCAGTATGGTCATAAATTAGATTTGATTAAAAAAAATGTTTATAACATCATACTTAATCATTTAGAGGATGATTCAAAGCTACGTGTCTTCATTATGTTTCAGTTTTTAGTTAAGTTTGCGACATTTTTATATGTTTTTTAACACGTATGAGGAACTTGAGTTATAAAACACTTGTGTGACTCAGAAAATGTGTTGATAACCCTCTGTAGTGTACAGGAAATGTGTCAGAGGGAAATGGAGGCCGGGGGGAGCTACAGCGGGAGAGAGGAAGAGGGAGATGGGGACTGACAGATAAAGTGAGAGAAAGAACAGGAGACCATCCAAGCTTCTAAAAAGAGACGAGGAGTCAGGAGTGAGGGGATGTGTCGGCTGTTTGGCAAAGAAGGTTTAGGAGGAGCACCTGAAAAGTGTGAGCGATTCGTTCTGAGAAATTCAGTGAACACTTCAGAGAAAGGCAGATAAGAGTTGTGCCAGCAGTCCTGAGAGAGTTAAAAAAAAAAGGCTAAATATTTAAAGTTAAGGACACAGAGGGAGAGCTGTCCTGAAAAAGAGGGCGAGCAGTCAGCCGGTGTCTCGGGAGAAACAACAGGACCCAGCTGTTGCTCTGCAGGCCACCACACCCAGCCGAGAGAGACTCCATTTGTTGTTGTAGCTGGCCTTTATGGCTCTGAGAGAGAAGAGGGAGAAAGAGGAGGTGGCGGTGGTGGTGGTAGCAGAGTCTGACCGACTTAGAGTCACGCTCCCGAAAAGTAGGAAAGAGGAGTGACGGTCCAGCTTTAATTAGGAAATAGGAAGAGTGGGGAAAAGAAGGGAGGATGCTGCATCACTTCCTGGTTTGGCGTTTCTCTGTTATGAGGTTTTGTTCCAAGGTTTGTTATCTGGGCCGAGTGTTGCAAGTGTCTGTGCTTTGTTTGATTACCCCGAGACTCTGGAGTTTATAAAAACACAGCCAGAGGACGTGACCTCAGCTGGGACCTACACACTAACTCTGTTCCCACCAGAGCTCCTCTAAACCATCTCTTACCTCTTCTAACCAGTGTCAAACCACTTTCACTCCCACCCATGTCATCCGTCACTCTCCCTCTGACGTCCCTTCACTACGCCTATCTCCAATCTTCAATAAAGAGTATGTGGCTGTATCATACCATAAACTATCACTTCACAAAACTGAAAGCAGTGTTCATACCCTGTGCAAGTGATGAATCACATTTAATTAGCTTTTGGTGAACCACAGTGGCAACACTTTATTTTACAGCACAAAATAAATACCTAACATGTGGTAGGTAATTATGTTTCTATACTAATATAATGAAGTGTTGGCTAATTATTAAAAACACACTCAAACAAAACCAACATAAATTGATCCCACTAAGGTACACCTTGCTAGTGCCAGGTTGGACCCCTTTTGTCTTAACTGCCTTAATTCTTGGTGTCATAGATTCAACAAGGTGCTGGAAACATACCTCAGAGATTTTGCTCCATATTGACATAATGACATCACACAGTTGCTGCAGATTTGTCTACTGCACATTCATGATGCGAATCTCCCGTTCCACCACATCCCAAAGGTGCTCTATTGGATTGAGATCTGGTGACTGTGGAGGCCATTGGAGTACAGTGAACTCATTGTCATGTCCAAGAAACCAGTTTGAGATGATTTGAGCTTTGTGACATGGTGTGTTATCCTGCTGGAAGTAGCCATCAGAAGATGGGTACACTGTGGCCATAAAGGGATGGACATGGTCAGCTGCAATACTCAGGTAGGCTGTGGGGTTTAAACAATGCTCACACCACCACCACCAGCCTGAACCGTTGATACAAGGCAGGATGGATCCATGCTTCCATGTTGTTTACTCCAAATTCTGACCCTACCATCTGAATGTTGCAGCAGAAATCGATACTCAAAGTGGCACCTGGTGTGGTCTTCTGCTGCTTCAAGGTTGGACGTGTTGTTGGTTCAGAGATGGTCTTCTGCAGACCTTGGTTGTAATGAGTGGTTATTTGAGTTCCTGTTGCCTTTCTATCATCTTGAACCAGTCTGGCCATTCTCCTCTGACCTCTGGCATCAACAAGGCATTTTCACCCAGAGAACTGCTGCTCACTGGATATTTTCTCTTTTTCGGACCATCCGATATTTTCAAAAACCTACAGTGCCCAGCTTTTTTTTACTGAGCCTTTTTATGAAGGAAAGATAAAACTCAGGCTCAGGTCCTGTTATTTAAAGTTTAAATGGCCTTTTCAGAGTCTGAACTCAGTACTATATTAGCATTTTTTCAGGGGTATATCCCGCCCTAAGAGGCCAGTATACTCAGAGTTCCTTGTCGGATGATCGAATAGCTTCAAGGCACATCCACACTAATACATTTTCATTTTGAAACAACATTTAAAAATGAAAATAATCTCTGTACACCTAAGTGTCTTAGCACCATTTAAAGTCTACTCTGCAGTTGGTTTCTTAGTTATAGAAAATGCTACAGAGATGGTGAAAAGTAAGACCAGAGATTTTTTTTTTTGCTTGGACCAATGATGAGGTGAAACTGTTACTGAAAGTAACACATGAGAATAGGCCGGTCAAGGTGTCAGAAAGCAGATTGAGAGTGGTTGCAAAGCAAATACAGGAACATATTAAAGCTGTACCAAGAGCATTATCCACACCGGAGAAAGCCATGGCGATGGGAAAGCAGTAACCACACAAGAAAGACGAAATCACAAAAGGTACATTATGTTTTTGGCTTGACATGTCATGACTGATGAGACTTAGTCGGGGAGTGAGCGTGAGTGTGTGCGTCATCGGTTTTGAAAGTCTCCGTTCCCGACCATCTAGACTAAAAGACAATCCTGGACTTTTCAAACTAAAACAGGGTCAGCAGCAGTGTTTTCAAGGAGGAGGAAATGTTCAGCCGTTTCTTTAATTTTATGAAACTGACAAGTCGACACAGACACCCACTTCTCTGTGATTTGATTTCTGATGCCTTGCCATGCCATGTTTCCACTATGTGTCTACAGCCTGTATCTACGAATACGACACATCACTGTCAGGCCACAACATTAAAAGCCCAGTTCCAATCTCTTTTTAGCTGATAAATCACATTTGCTTTTCTAAATGCGCCATGTTCAATAGTGCTAACAATCAATCCCTAGTATGTGGTAGCTAATTAGTAAGACTTTAACGAGAAATAGCTGAGTGTTAATTGTTTTAAGTTTGGAAACAAACTAAACAGGTGTGGATTATGTGGAATACAAATATGCAGCGCCATAATGTGGTATCAGGCATTTTTTATGATTTCTATGAAGTCACAGTGCATTTAGTTTTAAATGTGGGTGTTTGGGTCAGGTTTGTATGTAACCCATAGGACAGGACATGTGCTGCTGAGAGGGCAGGTTAGGTTAGTAGGTGACCCTCCTCTTCCTGTTTCCACCCATCTCCTCTTCCTCTTCCTGCCTCAAGGCTCACTGAATACGTGTACTCACACTCACACATACACACACACCGCCATATTCAGCCTGTGACCTGTTCACTGTGTTCCCCCCTGAGAGCTGTAGGCCTGGAACAAAGAGGACACAAGAGAGAACGCAGAGGACCGCTGCAGGAAATGGAAGAGTACAAAATGATCATTTAAAACACAGGAGGGGAAAATGCTACCTAAATCTGTGTGATCTCGGGCCAGACATACTGTAGTACAAGTGAGGAGACATTCATTGCGGAAAAAGTTTAGATTTGGCTCGCTGAGTTTACCTCAACCCCGAGAAATAGCTGGTGTGACATGACAGGCTTCTATGTCATGTAGAGGTTTGAGTTATTGAGGCTTTGATTTGTTGAACTCAGATTACAATGTTTTTTGGCAGGAAAAGGAACATGAAGTGCAATTTTGGGCTCTATGGGATCAAAATAGAGACGCTGCCCCTCAGGCGAGGCCACACATTATGAATGTTAAACCAATCATACTGTAGCTTTGTTTTGGCGTCGCGACTGATCGGACCAAGATGGATGGAGTCTGTTCCTGTCTTGGCGCATTTATAAGGGTATTTGTGTATGTTTGTGGAAATAGTTGTCGTGTGTGGGATGTCTAGACTCTGTAGGTTTAAACAATTTTCCTAGGTGAGGTGACTCTCTCTCTCTACGTCCAAATCAGACACACCTACAGCTTCAAATCTGGATCGCACAGTCCCAACATCTTGTATCCACTGACGCATCTGGAACTACTTTATCAAATGAGTGTTTTTACTGCCAAGCAATATTAGCCAAATCTCTGCTTATTGTGTGGAATTGTATACGCTGCCTGGAGACATTACTTTATTAAACAGAAGGCATTAGGAGCTTTAGAGTCCTTCAGTAGTATGTTTTTACTGTCTGATACCCTCAAGTGGTAATGACTAGAACATGAAGGCCCGATATAGCAGCGCACAAACAACATGACAGCGCTCCTCACGTGGGCTCCGACATGTGGGCCTCTGAAAGGGTCACAATGGGGATGTTTTACAGATTAGTCACACTGAAGATGAAAAAGTGAGATGAAATAAACCACAAGTGTTTGTTTTGAAAGCAGTTGTTGTGGTCGTCATCACAAACACTTGGTGTTAGTAGAACTGGTTTCTTTGGTGGGTTTTATTAAATTAAAAACAAAATAAAAAACTAAAGGAAAATAAGTGCTTTTCATTAGTGACAGACCGTCGCCCCTGGGTGTCTGCTACATTCTGCCTCGCAGAGAAAATGCATTGAAATGACATCAGTTGGGTCGTGCTGTATTGTGGACTCCATCACTAATGAGCAGGGTGTATGTTAGGACTGCATAGCATAAATTCCTACATACAGCATGTAGCACAGGATTGCAGTAAAGCTGGGTTATCCACCATTCATAGTTTCCATCTGATATGTTCTGATTTTAACCCCTTACTTTACTTCAGTATACTTTCACATTGCCCTAAACTACATGTTGTACACATAAGATTAGCATCTGCTATATTAATCAGCCTTTTCTATTGTCTGATTTGTTCGATATTAAAGTACGGTGGCTGACAAGGACAAATACTCAAAGACAGCACCAAAACATTTCCATCAGGAGAACATGTTGCAGCTTCAGAAACAATGCCAACTCAAAAACACATCCAAACATCAAAAACAAATACAACAACAGAAACGTGCTGCAGAAAGCCAAACAAATACATCAATTACAAACATGCTGCAAATAAGGAAATGATGCAAAGTTAATGCAACAGAAAAGCACTGCATATCCAGTCAACACAATGGAAGTTCACCAGGCCTCAAGCTAGCATTAGGGTCATGCCAACACTTTTATTATATCATAAAAGACTAAGGCAAGATGTTAAAAAGAATTTTCTATCCTTTTATGTCGCCTCTTTACTCCACTTTTCTTCCCGCTTTCATCTGGTCTCTCTGGGATTGAAAATCAAGCTGTTCACCTTAGTGCTCCCCCATAGACGCCTGGAGAACTTTCATAGTGTTGACTGGACTGGTGTTGACTGCAGCGGTTTTGCGGGTTGTATGTTTTTGACTTTTTGACTTATTAGTTTTGGCTTTCTGCTGCACGTTTTTGTCATATGCAGCACTTTTCCGTTGCTGTATTTGTTTTGGATTTTTGTATGTGTTTTTGAATCATAGACAGTATAAATAGCGGACATAGCTAACGTTACATCACCCATTGGTTTGTGGACTCCTATTTTGAAGCATTTCAGCCATTGCCATCTTGGTTTTCAGAAGTGACCATATTTTGGCAGGAGGATGGAGCTGTGACAGAGTGAGGGCTGGATGTGACTGAAGCCCCTTTTACACTGCCAGATTTTCGGCGAATGTTGGGCCGTTTTGACGGCAAGCTGCAAACGACACACATTAGCAAGTTGATCCAAGGTGGCCAATTTTCCACCTCGTAGGGTAGACATATTGGCGGAACCCTTTTTGGCTTAAAAAGAATGAGGCGGCCTTCCCCCATAGGAGGGGCTGTTGATGACTTTTGGGAGGAGCTGTTGATGACGCCACACGTGCGACCAACTGGCGGTGGATACACAGGAAACAGCTGATAGCAGGAATGAGCAGCTAGTAGCAAGAGGGAAACACAAACCTGACAGACACAGTAAAGATGAGCAACTGAGGAGACAAGGAATTGCGTGCCCTCCTTGCCCTCATAAACTAATAGGCCATTAACCGCCAAATGACGGGGATGGTGAAGGATGGGCCAACTTATAAGAGAATCGCTGAAGGACTGACCAGCCGCGCCTTCCCTCGAAGCACGTCACTGTTTACGCCACACGCTGAGCTACACGTTTTGTTACTTGCTCACGCCCCCCATTGCCCCGAAAAAGGCACATTCTGTATGAACAAAAGTAGGTAGGCGGCATTTCGCTGCAAGCTGAAAGAAGACTGATTGGGCTTTCCTGCAAATTTGCACAATTCCTATTTGAAAAGGGCTTGAGAAACTGAGGACACTGTCAGCAGACAGCCTGCCCTTAATTTTGTGTAACTTTAACTTTAAGACTTAATTAATTGTAAACAGGTGAGTTATATGAACAGGCACTCCCCCTACAGTTGTCATGAAGGGGAAAATTAGCTATAGAGACAAAAAACATGTTTGTACCAGGCTGTAAACATGTTTATTTCTGCTGTTAAGTTAGCCATTTTAACATGGGGGGTCTATGGTGATTGACTCATTTCTGGAGCCAGCCCCAGCCATTCAAAGAACTGCAGTTTTTGGCACTTCCATGCTGGCTTCAGTTTTCAGCTCCGGAGGTTACCGTTTGTTTTGAATTGGCATCCTCTCTTAAGCTGCAGCACGTTTCTCCCTAATGGAATTGTTTTGTGGCTGTTGTAGTGCATTTGCTCTTGTCAGCCACCATACTTAAATCCCAACCCCGAACAGGCTGATTAAAACAGCAGATGTTAATCTTCTGTGTACAACATGTACGTCGGTATGTCAGCCACTGTATTAAAGGCATGTGTTCATACTCAATCGATGACATAGAAACATTTACAACTTAATTTTCAACAAGCTCAGTTTAGGACAGCCATGCCCGACCTCAGAGTTGCAGACTGGATGTGTCTGATTTCAGTCATTTGAATTTACCACCCAGAAACCAAGTCGAGTGCCTGCACAGGACGAGTCTGAATATGGCAAACCTTCTCCACCAGTCCTTGATTTAATGATGGCTTTTAAGCCTCTCTAAATGCAGCCCACACTATCCTGATGTCAGAGTGCAGAGGCCAACATGCTTTTATAGATTTTTTTAATTGTAAATTCATGACTGCTTGTTGCTTAATTTTGCAACATAAGGACAGACGTGACAAATGAAAGGCAGAGAGTGCAGGAACAATAAATGATGCCTCCATACAGGGGCTAAGAGATTAGTTTTATTATTTCATTCTCTCTGTTTCTCTCTGGCTCTCACTATGACGCCCTCATAAGTCTGAGACACAGACACTCAGGTCACGGCCTCTTTTATTTTCCTGACTTTGTAAGCGATTTGACCTTTTACCTTTTCGCCCTACTTTACACCGCCTCTCTACCGGTGAAACCACCACGCTGCAGATTCCCGCCACATTGTACAGGAATGTCTGAGGGGAATTCAGGAATGTAGTTGGGAATGCAGTGTGCTGCAGCAGCAGTTGGAGTTACGTTTGGGCCACATGAGGTAATTTTCTCTGCTTAAAGTGGGTATGCACATGCACTCATCAGCGTCCCTGTACATTTGCTGCATATGCCTGCACATATGTGTCTGTGATCATTTAAGTGTGTTCCTGGAAGAGGGCACTCAGACAGAATAGGTTTTAACACTCTTAATCCTAGTTGATCTTTTTACTGGAACATGACACACTGTCTTCCCAAACCAAGATTAAGTCTGAATATTTATTTAACCAACTACATTTCCTGCAATAAATTGTACAAGAGCCATAATAGATCAGAAATGGAAGCCCACTGAATAATTTGGGACTTTAAATAGACTGGTTACCAGCCTGTTGTGCAACCCATGAAAACAAAAAGACTGTTCTCTCATTTTAGAGTGTCCCAGAACTTTATGACTCTTTTTCCCGCTGATTATCTTTCCATGTTTTCTTGACAGTTATTGTACCATCCTCAGACAGACCGTGGCTTAAAAACAGTGTCAGTTTTAATGCATGAACAGCAGCATTAAACCCTTTACACACATGGATGCCTATAAGATACAAATTCACACTATATCCTCTTATTCAGTTACAACTTGGACGGATGCACAGCCTCCTGCAAGACACTTCAGATGATGAATGGAAGAATATTAATAATAACCAAATGATGTAATATTTTAAAGAGATCAGTAGAGATGGTGGCACCAGGGCACACGGAGGATGCCAAGATATTATATAAATGAGTAAATCTGCTGAGCTCAGAGGCCCAACGGAGCCAGCGTCGCACACGTACTGAGATAAAAATGGATCAGTGAGATCTGCTGTTTTGTGGAGCCTCATACAGTAACCCTGACGGGCCTCCTACGTTACTCCAGATAACATACAGCACTTCCATCCTGCTGACAGGTGCTGCTTCAGCTGGACAGCGTGTCGCAGGACAGGTTCTATCTCCAGCAGCTCTGTTCTGCTGCCTTGCACAGTTATTCCTGGTAATTGACTGAACACCAGAAAATATATGCATGTTTTGCATTGCTGCTATTAAGTATAGTCTGTTAGAAACTCTGAGGCTATGCTTAAGCTCGGTAGCACTAGCTAAATGCTAACATCAGCATTATAGAAGTATAAATAGAACTGGATACAGCGTTGGTGGTGGGCCCCATTCATTCCTCTGAAAGTTGCTCATTGGCTCATAAACCACGGATCTTACTCATTGTGGGGCCCACAGAGCAAGCGCAGTAGAGACTTACGAGGCCAAGCAGCTAACCTCTGCTAGCTGAGCAGCTAACCTCCAGTTTTGCACCCCACTAACTCGAGTGGGAATAAAAAGATTTGATCATGCAGCTCTTTTAGACTTTAGAAACGTTCCTGGATCAAATGAACAAAATCCCAATAAAGAAAGGAGTCCTTTCTCAGGGGGTGTTACACTCAAAAATATTTGTCTACTGATTTACAGACATCTCTTTCACAATGTAAGCCACTTAGGGCCCCATGGCATCATGTGACGAAACCAGAAATCGTATTTCCATGTTTGGCCACTATAGCCCTGTTTCCACAGAGCAGTATGGTACGGTTCAGTTCGGTACACTTTTTTTTTCCGTTTCCACTGCGAAAAGTTGTGGATGGTACCAATGGAACCATTCTGCACCGTCCCCATTTTTGGTCCCCCCTCTGTTGGGGTACCTAGCACACAGATCTGGTACTAAAAAAGTGGAGCTGTGAACACTGCAGCCTGTTGATTGGTCAATAGAGGACGGTCACTCTGCTCAGGGCTGAGTTGTGGCTGCTTTTGAGGGTGGGCTGACTGCTGGCAACTTTTAAGGTGAACATTTATTTGTAATGTTACTCAATGCATGAGTTGACAACGTCAATCAATCAGCACACCTTAAATTTCAATATAACATATTTGACCATTACTTATTTTTATCGTCCACTCATCACTTTTAGTAATGAGTGGATCTTCAAGCATTTAAAAATATATATTAATTTCGACTGGGTTATGTGAACTGTATGTATCCCAATCCTCACTCTGAGGAAAAAAAGCATTGCAGAGCATCGTTCCTGTGGGCTACGGCAACACTTAACCCCTGAGCTTGTCTAGACGGACTCTTTGCACAAACTCTCTATTTTTAATTATCCCATGGAAAGAGACTTTCACTCCAGCCTGTTCTGTTGTGTTCTAAAAAATGTCGGCGTTCAGCCTCGTTCTGTGGACGATAAACGAGGTGCAGGCTGAAAAAGGAGGAAGTACAGTGAGTGCTGGACGGAGCATTGAGTGACAACAAAGCTGTCCACATTTAAGAGTACTGCACTGGATTAAACGGCTTTTGATTGGTAATTGGGCAGGCTGGTGATGCATGATGGAAGGCGATGTTGCACAGTTTTGTTGTAAAATACATTGTTGTGTGGCTCAGTCCAAGACACTGAGGTATTCAAGCCTCAGTGGAAGATACAATGAAGGGAAACCTCTGTCAAAAGATTGTCTGCCATGTGAACACGACAAAAGTGATGAGATTCGCAATAAATCCAATCTCAAGCAAAATGACTCCTGTAATCCTCCGAGCTCACATTCAACAGATAAAACTAAATCTCTTGCTTTTTTATCTGCCTTACTTTCACACACTATTACATGGTTTAAATCGAGACCTAAGGTTTTTTTGTTTGTTTTTTTTAATGCTGGAAGTTTTTCTTTCTTCTTTTCCCCAGATAAAGGCTCAGGTTCCAGCTCAACCAGATAAAGGTTGTCCCCTCAGTCGCCCCTCAGGTGATTGCAGACCTTATCACGTCTTTTGTACTTCAAAGTGCTGCCGTTTCACAGCTGAATACTCTTCTTCAGAAAGGCTACACCCAAAGGGCATTATTTATTTACATCAGCCACCCTGAACCCACAGTTCATTTGTTAGTGTGTGTCTGTAGTGTGCACATGTGGATGAGTGGACAGCATTTTAGCATTATGAGGTCAACACACACTTTATTGTTTTCTTGTTTGGGTAATTTCCAGCTCAGTGTTTCTAGGTATTGTGAGAGTCTCCATGATGAGTGGACTGTGGTTAGCCGGGGCAGAGGGAAAAAAGGACAAGAGGAAAAAGAGTAAAGGAAACTGTGGAGGAAAAAATAGCGTTTTCTCTCCAAACTCATGAAGTTAGTGATGTAAAGGGACGTGAGATCTGAAGTGTGAAAGGGTTTGGCAAACACCAAACCGCTCTGAGCAGAGAATATTAAAAAAAAAAAAAAAAAAAAAAAACTAGAGTATCCACTTCTTGTATTGACTCCCGAACAAGTTCTTCTCTCTTTGATGAAGCTGTGTGGGTCGTCCTTCCCCTTCTGGGTGTTAAACCTGCCCTCAGGGGGGCTTATGAGAGGGGATGAAAGGGGAAGTATCCCCCCTCATTAACATAAATCATCAAATGCATCCCTCTGGCTAACAGATGTTAGATCATTTGTTAGAGGAATTTCCATAGCTGACACCCCTTTGTGAAGTTTGAACTAATTGCCTGGCGCTGATGTTTCTACACGCTGATTCATCAGGTTTAATTTGTAGATCACAAAGAATGAATTAACACAGTTTCTCTGAAGATGAGGGCTTTCAGGGATCAGACGGTAAAACTGTGGTGTGAAACTATTTGCTTAGATCTGTGTTAACCCCTGAAACGTAATTTTTTGAGTCTCAAACACATTTATTAAAACCAAATATGATAAACTATCTGCCAAAACTTCAATTTGTGATATGAAGAATCAACAGTTTCTGGACTTGCTCCAAACACAATGACTGTTTGATCCTTTACCTCTGTGAGAGTCTTAATTCACTGTAGTGCTGAATAAAGCCGTTTTCAGACACACAGCTCATTATGCGCTGTAAATGTGATGGCGGTTTTAATTTAGAAGTCACAATGGCAGTCTCACCACATCAGACCTGATTTCCAACAAGTCTGAATTGAAAGCTGCCACAGTACTAGTAAAGGTCACTGTAGCTCAAGGTTAAATACACAGAGAGAGATAAATTGGCATCTTATTTTCTTAATCAAAATTATATGATAAAAGTTAGTTATTGAGGACATTCTTCTCAGGTAATCAGTCTATTAGATACAGATAGTTTGTTACCCTTGTATTGCTGACAAAAGACAAAGATTAACCCTCATACACCCACCAGACCCACTCTCCGACACTATATTCTCTATTTTCATTCATGGCAACTGAATGGATTAATGTTTGAAGCTGAAAACAATACAAGAACTGTGACACCTTTTAACACCCATGACAACATCATGTGGTTAGACTCTGTTTGTAGCTAATGAAGAAAGGAATATGAATACGCAACATACTCTCATAGAACGATTCGTATAGTATCCTATGGAAAATGCATCTGTTACGTCCTTAACCTGCAGTTACGTAATTAATGTAAATCTACAGAGGCTAGGTTTAAGCAATAAAAGTGACTGAGGTCCCGTTTATACGACAACGATTTCAACTGAAAACGGTAAACTTTAGTTGCGTTTTTGCCGATCGTTTACATGACAGCGGCGTTTTGGGTGCCTGAAAACGCAACGTTTTGAAAACGGGCTCCAGAGTGCAACTTTTTGGAAATGGCACCATCTCAGTTGTCATGTAAACTTGCAATATGCAGTTCCTCTGAAAACAGAGACTTTTCGCACATGCGTATTATGGTTCCAGTCACTAGGCATGCGCGACAAAGTCGACCATCATAACAACAATGCCGAGCTCTGTTTGTGCTGCTCACCCTGTTGATTTGAAGTGAAGTGTTACTGTAGCAACTCCACCTCGTCGTCCATCCAGACAAAGTCATCTGTGCATGCTTATGCCATTGTGTCATTGTTTTGGTTTGTAATCACTGCGTTGTAGAGAAAGGCGGTTCAGCGCAGGCGCATGGCGTCATGCAGTGGTGTTGCTTTGCAAATTTACACTGCCACCCATTGGCCTGGTGTGCATACTACAGCGTTTCCAGTAGATTTTGCGGCTCTGTTTGAACGGGGATCATTTCAATAACGTCATCATATAAACGTGGAAGTTTTTCAAAACGCAAAGGACAGACTTTTTCATTTTTAGAGACACCGTTGTCGTCTAAACAGGGCCTGAGGTTAGGTTTAGAAAAAGGAGCATGGTGAGGACGTACCTTAAAATGTCTCAAAGTTCACAGGCATCCGAACAGTCTCAGGCAAAAGGTCAGTTTTACATGACCCATCCATCCCCCCAACCTGCCTCCTTACAAGCGCTCAGGACTGCTTCCTTGTTAACCATCGTCAGCGCATTGGTCACATGATTGCAGCCTTTCAAAATACTTGGGTGTGTACGACTTGGGTGCATTGCTTTTTGTTGGAAAACACAGTTTCATTGTAACCGGGCTGAGACCACCTCTTCAAGAAGGTCTTGGTCTGGTTGTTTTGGAGCGCACCCAAGTGGGATTGCTGTGTTCACACCTGCCCAAACGAATCGTACTTAGGAGGCAAATGAATTTGAGTTAGATTGAACTGAACCAAACAGGGCAGATGTGAAAGCACCCTCAAGCCCCTTTTACACTACCAGATTCTCGGCGAATGTTGGGCCGTTTTGCCGGCAAGCGAGTTGATCTGAGGTGCCCAATTTTCCGTCTCGTAGGGTAGACATATTGGTGGAACCCTTTTAGTTTAAACAGACCGAGGCGGCCTTCCGCAATGGGAGGGGCTGTTGATGACTTGTGGGAGGAGCTGTTGATGATGCCGCACGTGCGAGCCACTGGCGGTGGATAAACAGGAAACAGCTGATAGCAGGAATTAGCAAGCAGCTAGTAGCAAGAGGGAAACCCCAACCTGAAAGACACTGTAAAGATGAGCAACTGGTGGGTCTCCGACTGATGATTTGAATCTTTGATTTTCAAAGTAATTAGAAAATCCAGTGTAAATAAGACGAGCGAGTGTCCCTTTGGCTGCCATGGTCATTAGTTAAAGGTGGAGTTTTTGATTCTGGAGAAAGATTATTAATAATTTGAACTCAGAACCTAAACAAGGAAACCCCTCCCTTTAGTGCTTCATTGGAAACTCCGGTAATATCTCTGATGTTATTTGCGTTTCATTACTAACATGGTGTAGCTCCGTTCCTCGTGGGCAGGGACGTGGAAGAAGGAGATTAGCTGGCATAGTAGTGTGTAGCTCAGTCCGAGCCACGTTGTTTGTTTCCCATTTACAGAGCCAGGGCTGTGATTTTTTTTTTTTTTTTTTTCAGTGCACATACCGAACAGACAGCTGTCAGGAGATACTTACTGAATTTGACAAAAATGTGTATTGAATTAGAATCACACACTGAAACTTTAAGTCTACAGCAGGAAATTAAGCGCAGTCTATGAGAACTAAAAACACTCTTATTCATACTTTTCTACTCACTGCTTGGCAGCAGGTGCCAAATTTTACCCAGGAATAGTGACTGTGAATAAAAACATTTGCCTAATGTACATGTCTGAATGCCAAAAAGCCGTCACTATAACATACAGATGAAGCGAGCAAGGTTACATTCCCACATCTGAAAAGATGCTTAGTTGCATCATCTCTCCAGTGATCTATCAGTCCACACAGTCTCTTAAGCTTTGTAAAAACTCATATAAACTCTCTCAAATCACCGGAGTGAAACAGAAGTGTAGTCAGACTGGATTTCTCCCTCCTCTCCCTCGACCAGCAGCACACAGTCACTGTTGTATCCAGCAACCATAAACCACGTCACTCTGTGTGGTCCACTAATTGCACATCAAATGGAGCCAGTCTCCATGATGAAAGCTTGACTTTGCCTTTTGTGCTTTGGTGTCAGTTCTAATATGTAAAGCAGATGTGTGTTTAATATCAAAGCCCATCAGTGGTTGTGTAGTGCTGCCTAGTCGAATGGCTTTAGAGGTTGGATTCCCGCTGGGGCCACCCGCACTTAAGGATATATTCCTGTACGTAGGCTCAGTGTTTTGAATCCTGCTTGAAAAAGATAAAGTCCCAATGATCTGAGTTGCTTCTTGGTAAACTGTGATGCCAGACAGCAAATATACTGTAGCTGTGATGTTACTTTTCCAGAAGCTTCGACCGAGGCGCGCAGAATGATAAATATTGCTAAAGACCCTCATGCTGAGGCTTGTGTTGTATTTGTGGGGGAACAATAATCAGCGGCGGCAGAGAGTTGGCTGACTGCACCGGCCTCGGCTTCCAGCTAAAACCTCCTCTATCTGATCAGATCCCAGCCTTGTTTCAACAACTAGCCTGGATTATAGCTGTCATATCAGCCGGAGCCCAACTGATTACAAACACAAACACATTCACACAATGATTACATGCAGCTTACTGTAGGACTTTTATGAAACATCCAGCAATCCTCTTTTTAACCTGCAGTGACTCAAGGTCCTGAAGCGATAAGGCTGCTTCAAAGTTAAAGATGTCTGTTGATGATTGTGTGGCTGCCAATCCCTTTGAGGTGCTGTCATGGTGTGTGTGTGTGTTTGTTGATGTCTGTGTGGTGTGGGGGTCAACCAGTAAAGAGAATTCAAGCAAGGGTTTGAACTAACAACTGGTTTCATTGTTGCTTAGTTAAGTTTCTCAGAGCCCCAGCTGACCTCTTCAAACTTCAAACTAAACCCCATCCCTGGTAATTAATGGGTCCTTGATTTTAGATGGAGGAGGAAAAAAGTTAACTTCTGTCCATTTTTCTGGACGAAATGAAAATCGTCACTGGCAGATTCTGTCAGCCGTAGGTAGCTAGCTAATAAAGCTAATGCTAACTTCATGAGTTCGTTGAAAATACTGTCTCCAGCTGAGTTTCTAATGTTTCAAGCTGATTTATATATTCATTTTCCGTAACCACTTATCATGTTAGGGGTTGCAGGGGGGCTCGAGTCTATCCCAGCTGACACTGGGTGACAGATGGGGTACACCCTGGACTGGGCTGACACACAAGACCCTTTTACACTGCCAGATTTTCCACGAATGTTGGGCCGTTTTGACGGCAAGCTGCGACCGTTTAGACACTCAGAGCCGGATTGGCGAGTTGATCTGAGGTGCCCAATTTTCCGCCTCGTAGGGTAAACATATTGGAGGAACTCTTTTTCTTTAAAAAGGCCTTCCACTGGCAGTGGACTAACAGGAAACAGCTGATAGCAGGAATGAGCAGCTAGTAGCAAGAGGGAAATGCAAACCTGACAGACACAGTAAAGATGTGCAACTGAGGAGACAAGGAATTGCGCGCCCTCCTTGCCTTCGCAAACGAAGAGGCCATTAACCGTCAGATGACGGGAACGGAGATCAACGGGCCAACTTATGAGAGAATCAAGGAAGGACTGACCAGCCGTGGCTTCCCTCTGAGCATGTCACTGTTTACTTCACATGCTGAGCTACACGTTTTGTTACTTGCTCACGCCCCCCATTGCCCCGAAAAAGGCGCATTCTGTAGAAACAAAAGTAGGCAGGCGGCATTTTGCCGCACTCCCCGATTTTGTTTTTATACTGCTAACACTGAAAGAAGACTGATTGGGCTTTCCTGCAAATTTCCACAATTCCTATCTAAAAAGGGCTATAGAGACAGACAACCATTCCCACTCACATTCACACCGGACAATTTAGAGCCACCAATTCACCTAGCCTGCATGTCTTTGGACTGTGGGAGGAAGCCAGAGAACCTGGAGAAAACAAACTCCGTACAAAGGGACTGCCTCACGCTGGGGTTCAAACCATTCTTGCATTGCAGCGTAGAGGTAGTAGAGCTTGACCAATTGTGGATTTTTAAAGTACATTATAGTACACTCGTTCTTTAGAATTGGGACAAAACCTAACTTTTTGGGGGATTAGGCCCCTCGTGCACTGTCCCAATCCCATGACAAATTGAAGAAGAAATTCTTATCCAGTCCCAAATCTTTTTTTATACGGGAGGTAATACATAAAAGAGGATACAAAAAGACGACTAGCAATATGGTTCAAAATAAAGGAGGTAGTGTTTATATCATATTTATGTATAAAACTGAACCTATTTTTATTATGATTCCCGTGCCACCAGCTTCCATTGACTTTTTTCCCTGTCCTGTTCCAGTCACATGATGAATAATGAAGTAAACATTCTGTGGTAATCTCACAGGAACCCTGTGACTCAAGGGTTTCCCAAAAAAAAACGTCAGCCTCTACTGTCTGCCATTGCACGAAATGTTGCCTCATTTGTGTTGTCTCACAAAGACAATAATGGTGCACGTTCTGATGGCACAAGCCTAAATCTCTGTTTTTCCTGTCTACACGTCAACACTAAAAAGTTCTGAAAACCTTCACCCTGGAAGGAGTTTTACAAAAAGTCTGTTTCCAGTGACCAAAGGTCAAAACTCATAGAAAAAGCTCAGTTTTTTTTTATAAAATTCCCTTGTATGTGTGGACTAGTAGGTCTGAAACACACCTAAATTAAACAACCATTTCAATTGTTGCTCATGTACACCAGAATATCCCAGTGTTTTATCAAGCCATTTCATGACCCATTAACTCTCTTAAATCATTATGGTATGTACAGTACAAAAATTTTCGGACTTACTCTCCACTTCACCCAAAGAACAGAATAAAATAAATAAGTTAGAAACATAACGAAGGAAGTCAGTGATTTTAGTTTGCTCCCTAACTGGACCAAACAGAGCAGTAATTTATTTTGATCTGGGCTTTGCAGAAATCTGCTTATGCGTTGCAGCAACAGAGGTAAATGGTTGAGAAACATCCCAAGTACTCAGCCATGCCTAAAAGAGTGTAGTAAAGTTGTTGGCTTCAGTTTGCCAGAGCTATTCACGTTACATAAGGTCTCTCCCCCTTTCAGATCCCCCACCCCCCCTCTCTCTTTCATTTTGCACAAAAGATTTCTCAAAACACACACAGACACACACACACACACGCCATCAGTGCGGCATGGCAGCGGTCCAGAGAGGGGCTCCAGTGTTGCTCTGTTTCAAAGAGCTTTTTGCTTGCTGTCCTTTTGATGCTCGCTCCCCAGCAGCAGTGGAGCAGAAATGCCGAACGTCCAGCTTTGATATGAATTTGTCCCTCATTCTCCACACTGCCCTGCAACTCTCCGACCACGCTCTGAAAAAGACCTGCTAAAGTTCCAATAATGAGCACAATAACACAAACAACACTCAGTTTGAGCCTGTACACAGCCGACTGTTCACTTTAACATGCTGCAGAACAGGTTGGACAACTTTTTGCAGAGTTCCTTCTGAGGCCAAAGCACAAATGACTTTTGGCCACATGAGCACCTGTGCTTTTTTGCATACCCCTACCTCACTAGTGAGTGCAGATGAAGCTTCTGACTACAACCATAACAAAGACAAAAATTAAAACAGATACAAAAACATCCTTGTTAAATCCAAATAACAAACGGATGAATGAACTGATGTTCTTCACGAACACGATGTTCTTACTGTTTATTTCTAGGGGTTGCAAATTAGCTGTGGCTAGGAACCTGTATGCATTGCATCTACTTTGTAGTATGAAGCAATGTCTTATGCATTTGTCCTTGTCAAATAAACAAGAAAATAAATAAATGAAGGAAATGGTTTATTTAAAAAATCATATTTTTCCTCTTACCTGTAGTGTTGTTGATCAATCTAGATGTCTGCCTTCTCTCAAATACAATGAAACTAGATAGCACTTAGCTCAAAGCACCAAAAATACATTTAAAGGACTCAACAGACAACAGCAATATGTCTCTTTCCAGAAATCATGACCCAGTTACTGGAGATAATCCACAGACCTCGTTGTGAGCAGTTTGATGTAGGAACTATTTTCTTTCCACCAAACTAAACCGACCAACTGAATCACCATGCAGAAGGAAGTGTGCATCTACTCATGGACGAGAGGCTTATGCTTACTGTTGAGTTTCTCAGTTTTTTAGTTGCATTTTTTCCCACTTTGAACAGCACAAGCTGAGTGTCTTCTAGTGCCATTATATTCAAGAGAAGGCAGACATCTCTATGACCGATATCTCCAACACTCTGCAACTCACACCAAAACAATTTAGATGGATAAATAGCACTACGGGTAAGAAGAAAAATATGGATTTTTGGTTTTGGGGGTGAACTGTCCTGTTAAACAAATGTGATGCAGCTTTAGCACTTTCAGAAAATGAGTTCTAGAACCACCTGTTTCCTGTCTTTCTGCTAAGCTAGGCTAATCCGTTCCTGGCTTTAGCTCTGTAGCTAACAGACAAATAGGAGTGATATCGATCTGCTCATTTTCCCTTTTGGAAAGAAAACAAATGAGATCTGCATTTCCCAAACTGTTCCAGAAACCATACGTTGAACATTTAAGTTCCAACTTTAAGGGACTATTTTTTATTCAACAGTTATTTACACCTTTCTTGTATGTGTCTCGTGAATTTCTGTATGTGTTGATACAGAGAGATTTCAAATGAGATGCACGGTAGTCTAAGATAAAATCCACTTGCAGTGCAGCTGCTGTTGTAGAGTACTGGCACCTTTTTATGCAAATTCAAGGACCAGGTTCAGCCAAGATGCTTTTAGTTTTTGTAACATTTTCTATGAAAGATGTTTTTGCCGTAATGCATCATCCCAGAGCACAATCACTTTTGAGAATATATAATAGACTCATCTATGTTTTAATAAGCCTGACATTCAGTGAGGTTTGTTCTGTTTATATTGAATTAATGTATTACATTGAATGTTTCACATGAACCTGCCAAATCTGAATCCACACTAAAAATAACTGAGAGCTCTTGATGAGTGCTGTTGAGGACATGTACCGTACTCTGAGCAGATTACATTTTCATTTACTGTGGGCCCTCAGCACTCAGCATCGGCTGTAATGATGTGTGCAGTCATAGTGTCTCTTCTTTATACTCTCGCCTCTCAACATAAGCAGAGACACGAAATCAGTCAGAAAAACAGGGTAATGTTTTGTCGTGCAGGTCTGTTATTTACTGATAATTTCCTCTTAAGTTTCTTGGGAAGAAAAAGGCGTCATTTGGTACAAATTTTAAAGAATTTCAGTTAAAGAACAGGTCCATGGAAACACATGAATATTCATTCATTGTTCATTTATTATCAGAAACTTTATTTTTAATACATGTTGAATTGTGTGCTCCAACAAATTTCATGTTCACATGTTCAACTGACCTGCTGTACACTAATCAGGAAACCTAAAAAAAAAATAATTGTGTTTAGAGCTGAAACAATTAGTCGACTAGAATGAGACTCGGAGAGCCAAATGCCCCACCTCTCAATGTTTACGAAAGTGAAAAAATAATCCATATATTCACCTTGTGATTGGGATATGCTTGAAATTTAACATGTCTGTCCTTGGCCCATTCTTCACCCTTCCACCAAGTTTAATAAAAATAGGTCTCGTAGTTTTTCCATAATCCTGCTGACAAACAAACCAAACTGAAAATATAATCTTGGTTGAAGTAACAAAAATTAATGGATTAACAGTGTAACTAACTACTCCTTACTTTATTGAATATTTCTGTCAGGAACACTTTAGTCAGGGAAAACTTTATTTCCATTTGCAGTATTATATTTGGCGGTATGGCTCTGTTCTGGGGCCCCTCCGCCTTTCCTCTGGCTTACTCAGAAAGCCTCGTCCACACGCCTACATGGAAAGGACAAGGCGGAAAGAGCACACCTCTTCGCCCTTCCACACGCCTGCAAGGAAAGCCATAAGGCAGAGAAAGCAAACCTCTCTGCCCTTCCATGCGCCTGCATGGAAAGCCATTAGGCAGAGAAATCACACCTGTCTGCCCTTCCATGCGCCTACATGAAAAGCCTAAGGCAGGGACAGCAGCAGCAAAGACCCTTCGGAAACAGGACAGAGCAGCATCAATGACAAACAGAAATGACATTGATAAGTCAGACACAGCATGAAAAGGAGGTGCTGGGGTTGAGGCGGAGGCGCAGAGCAACAGTAGGCAGGCCAGAACAGTTTAAATAGGGTGCCTTGAATGAGATTTGCCAATAGTTGCATAGAAAGGAATCATGTGATCTATCAGCTGACTCCCGTCCATCAATCAGTTGATTGGACTGTTTGAGATCAGCTGATGTAGCTGGGATGTGAGCTGAGCTTGACATCGTGTCCTGCCTGGACTAATGCTATGCTCAGTTTTTGGTTTTGGACTATTGGGCAGGCAAAGCTCAACACTTGAAGTTGTCACATTGGGCTTTTAATTCCTTTTTCTGACATTTCATTGACCAAATGATTGTTCAGTTAATTGTGCAAATGATCTGAATATTAATCAATGATGGAAATAATAGTCCATGCATTCCTACTTTGGTTTGGTAGTATTTTCTAATGACTTCAGGTGTTGTTTATTAAGGCCTGTCAAAGAGAAATGACCCACTTTTCTCTGTTTTTTTAAGATACAGGCTTTCTTAAGGTTCATAATAATACACTGTGTCTGCATGTGTGTGCACAGTGTTGAGGTACTCGGTGCACAAAAAGAAAAAGAAAAGCTGAAAGTTAATTACATTTCTTTCACCTTCACTGGGGTTCAGTTGTTGCACTGGAATTCAGATTTCAGCTCTTTGAGTTGCGAGGCAGCTGAAATTCAAAGGAATGCAGCATGTATGTGTCAAACTGTGTGTGCGTGTGTGTACACCCTCGGAGCCATGTGTGTGTAACATTCCAGACAGTGTTAGAGGTATGTGAATTACGTCTTACAGAGAGGGAATGTGAAGAATCTGCTGCCACGAGAAGGCCGCTGTTGTTTACTGACACAGTAGTGAAAAGGAGGTTCCTCTGTGTGTGTGTGTGTGTGTGTGTGTGTGTGAGTCACATGCTGCTGTCACTTCCTGGTAAGAAACTTCTTAGCAGTGATTCTGAGTAATTATAATCAAAGCTGTTATACAGTTGGTGCATGTAGCCAAGAAATGAGCACTGCAGGCGCCCTGTATGTTCTCCGAGGTGAATGTTGTTTTGACTTAAAGACTGTTGTTTAGATTGAAATGTTTCTGTTTATCTGTCTCCTCCTGTTGTTGTTTTTTTTATCTTGAATCACACATTCAAGCCTGTTAGTAGAAATGTATAAAATCAGTACAGCCTTCTTGTCTCAAACACTTGGACATAACTCAGTGGCTACCCACAGACAGAGCCCTTATTGTTCTGTTTTGGCTCATATTATCATGTACTGCAGCTTGTACTGTATAATTCTGGTTACTCAATGTATGTTTATATGCATCTTCAAGTCCAGTAAAATATGTCAAAACCACTAGAAACATTCAACAGAGCTGTTATTGTAATGTTGATGATACCTTATGGCTCTGTGTACTGCACATACTGCACATAGACATGTGAACACTATATTTATATCAGATGTGGACATTCAGCATTTCCTGGGGTGTATTCACAGTACACTTCAGGGCATACAAATAACCCCCAATATTCAGTGATAATGTATTGCACAATGATTCAGCACTAATTCTGTCAAAGTGCGACTGTGAAGCATAGGTTACATAATCCATTATTTGGATTATTATTTCTGTAATATTTGTAAGCTTATTTTTGTAATATTTGTGAGCTTATCATTAAAGTGATGCTGTAGAGTGGAGGATCTACCCTGTACAAATAAAAGTTACCAGCCTACACAAGCTTCCAGCAGTGTGAGCGCGTAGTGTTTCATAATGTCATTAAAAAACTCATAGTATGGCATGTAATATACATATATATGTATATATATACAGTACAGGCCAAAAGTTTGGACACACCTTCTCATTCAATGCGTTTTCTTTATTTTCATGAATATTTACATTGTAGACTCTCACTGAAGGCATTAAAACTATGAATGAACACATGTGGAGTTATGTACTTAACAAAAAAAGGTGAAATAACTGAAAACATGTTTTGTATTCTAGTTTCTTCAAAATAGCCACCCTTTGCTCTGATTACTGCTTTGCACACTCTTGGCATTCTCTCGATGAGCTTCAAGAGGTAGTCACCTGAAATGGTTTTCCAACAGTCTTGAAGGAGTTCCCAGAAGTGTTTAGCACTTGTTGGCCCCTTTGCCTTCACTCTGCGGTCCAGCTCACCCCAAACCATCTCGATTGGGTTCAGGTCCGGTGACTGTGGAGGCCAGGTCATCTGCCGCAGCACTCCATCACTCTCCTTCTTGGTCAAATAGCCCTTACACAGCCTGGAGGTGTGTTTGGGGTCATTGTCCTGTTGAAAAATAAATGATCGTCCAACTAAACGCAAACCGGATGGGATGGCATGTCGCTGCAGGATGCTGTGGTAGCCATGCTGGTTCAGTGTGCCTTCAATTTTGAATAAATCCCCAACAGTGTCACCAGCAAAACACCCCCACACCATCACACCTCCTCCTCCATGCTTCACAGTGGGAACCAGGCATGTGGAATCCATCCGTTCACCTTTTCTGCGTCTCACAAAGACACGGCGGTTGGAACCAAAGATCTCAAATTTGGACTCATCAGACCAAAGCACAGATTTCCACTGGTCTAATGTCCATTCCTTGTGTTTCTTGGCCCAAACAAATCTCTTCTGCTTGTTGCCTCTCCTTAGCAGTGGTTTCCTAGCAGCTATTTGACCATGAAGGCCTGATTCGCGCAGTCTCCTCTTAACAGTTGTTCTAGAGATGGGTCTGCTGCTAGAACTCTGTGTGGCATTCATCTGGTCTCTGATCTGAGCTGCTGTTAACTTGCGATTTCTGAGGCTGGTGACTCGGATGAACTTATCCTCAGAAGCAGAGGTGACTCTTGGTCTTCCTTTCCTGGGTCGGTCCTCATGTGTGCCAGTTTCGTTGTAGCGCTTGATGGTTTTTGCGACTCCACTTGGGGACACATTTAAAGTTTTTGCAATTTTCCGGACTGACTGACCTTCATTTCTTAAAGTAATGATGGCCACTCGTTTTTCTTTAGTTAGCTGATTGGTTCTTGCCATAATATGAATTTTAACAGTTGTCCAATAGGGCTGTCGGCTGTGTATTAACCTGACTTCTGCACAACACAACTGATGGTCCCAACCCCATTGATAAAGCAAGAAATTCCACTAATTAACCCTGATAAGGCACACCTGTGAAGTGGAAACCATTTCAGGTGACTACCTCTTGAAGCTCATCGAGAGAATGCCAAGAGTGTGCAAAGCAGTAATCAGAGCAAAGGGTGGCTATTTTGAAGAAACTAGAATATAAAACATGTTTTCAGTTATTTCACCTTTTTTTGTTAAGTACATAACTCCACATGTGTTCATTCATAGTTTTGATGCCTTCAGTGAGAATCTACAATGTAAATATTCATGAAAATAAAGAAAACGCATTGAATGAGAAGGTGTGTACAAACTTTTGGCCTGTATGTATACACACATATATATATACACACATATATGTGTGTGTATATATATATATATACACACACATATATGTATATAATATAATATGTCATAGTATAGTATGGCATTAAAATGGCATAGTATAGCATGTCAAAAAAAAAAGTCAAAGTATAGTTTGTCAGAAAAAATGACATAGTATAGCATGTCAAAAAAACACCTCAGCATAGTATGTAAAAAAAAGCTCAAAGGATAGTATATCAAATAAACGTCACAGAATATTATCTCAAATCAATGTCATAGTATAGCATGTAAAAAAGAAAATCATTGTATAGTATGTCATAAAAAAGTGATATTATAGTATGTCATAAAAAAGTGATATGATAGTATGTCATAAAAACATCATAGTATAGTATGTAAAAAAAGTCATAGTATAGTATGTCACTAAAAACGCCATAGTGTAGCATGTCAAAAAAGTCATAGTATAGTATGTAAAAAACACGTCATAGTATAGTATGTCAAAAAAGTCATAGTATAGCATGTCAAACACTCATAGTATAGCATGTCTAAAAAACGTCATAGTATAGCATGTCTAAAAAATGTTATAGTATAGCATGTCAAAAAAGTCATAGTATAGTATGTCATGAAAACGTCATAGTATAGCATGTCTAAAAAATGTCATAGTATAGCATGTCAAAAAAGTCATAGTATAGCATGTCTAAAAAACATCATAGTATAGCATGTCAAAAAAGTCTTAGTATTGTATGCATCATAGTATAGCATGTCAAAAAAGTCTTAGTATTGTATGTCAAAAAGTTATAGTATGTCAAAAAGTCATAGTATAGTATGTCAAAAAAAAAGTCATAGTATATTATGTCTAAAAATGTCATAGTATAGTATGCCAAAAAAATGTCATAGTATAGTATGTCAAAAAAAAAGTCATAGTATATTATGTCTAAAAATGTCATAGTATAGTATGCCAAAAAAATGTCATAGTATAATATGTCAAAAAAGTCATAGTATAGTATGTCAAAAAAGGTCACAGTATAGTATGTCAAAAAGAGTGATATTATAGTATGTCATAAAAAAGTGATATTATAGTATGTCATAAAAATGTCACTATATAGTATGTCAAAAAAGGCCATAATATAGTATGTCAAAAAAACATCATAGTATAGTATGTAAAAAAAGTCATAGTATAGTATGTCACTAAAAACGCCATAGTATAGCATGTCAAAAAAGTCATAGTATAGTATGTAAAAAAAAACGTCATAGTATAGTATGTCAAAAAATTCATAGTATAGCATGTCTAAAAAAGTGATATTATAGTATGTCATAAAAAAGTGATGTCTAAAAAATGTCATAGTATAGCAAGTCAAAAAGTCATAGTATAGCATGTCTAAAAAACGTCATAGTATAGCATGTCTAAAAAATGTTATAGTATAGCATGTCAAAAAAGTCATAGTATAGTATGTCAAAAAAGTCATAGTATAGCATGTCTAAAAAACGTCATAGTATAGCATGTCTAAAAAATGTCATAGTATAGCATGTCAAAAAAGTCTTAGTATAGTATGTCAGAAAGTTATAGTATAGTATGTCAAAAAAGTCATAGTATAGTATGTCAAAAAAAATGTCAGTATAGTATGTCTAAAAAATGTCATAGTATAGTATTTAAAAAAAAAAGTCACAGTATACTATGTCAAAAAAATGTCATAGTATAGTATGCCAAAAAAATTCATAGTATAGTATGTCAAAAAAGTCATAGT